>NC_057801.1:238729382-239016042 GCF_018294505.1 Triticum aestivum
TTTTATGCATCAAAGACTGATATAAACCATGTTTCGATATGAACTTGCATTCAAATATTTAAATTGGAGAACATGTGGTCTGCAATCCACACATGAACGGATATATGGGTATATCAAACAAGTTCATTAATTTGACTTTCAACATGTTCATGGAGTACTATAATATGTACAACATGCTAATCGATTGAGGTGTTCAATTTTGGATTTAGTTCACTATTATGACCTACTGAACGAGCTATTTCATTGAATCGAGATATTTCATTTTGGGTTTGATTCGCGTTTTTGAGTGGGTCAACTATTTGTCATATAGTAAATCGCTAGCAACGAGCATGTAAAAACACATTACTCCCGAGCATCATCTCTCCATCTAAAAAAGAAGTGGCAAGCTAATATTTCAAAATTTGATTCGAATCAACTTGGTAAGGTAGACGTGGATGCTCGTTCTCCCAAAATTGAACGAACTGTTAAACATCCTCTCTGCTCGGTGGAATTCGCCCGAGCAAATAAATGGGAGATGCGAAATTACCGTCCTATGTGGGACACGCATCAATTGGCCCATTGTACATCGAGGGTAGGTTCGTAACTTCATCCAAGCGCGCCTTCTCCTCGGCCGAAATGACATGTGCCGAATAATTCATAAACCATGGTCGGCAAAACACACTCTCCTCGCCCGAAATAGCTCGCGCCCACTATTTCAAAACACGCTCTCCTCGCCCGAAATCGCTCGTGCCCACTATAGTTCAAAACACGCCCTCCTCCCCCAAAATCGTCCCGCCCACTATTTGGGGAGAAGCAAAGTTACTCTACTATCCCCGACCCTCAGTACACAGACCCAAGCCGAGAAGCCTATAGGCAAGGGTAGAACTGTAACTCCCCCTCACATTTCAGACAAATGCGTCCGTAAGACATGGTTCCACTCCCTTCCAAATCCCCCCCCCCCTGGCTCGCCCCCATTCATACCTCGTGGGCGCCAAATCACATTCTCCCCAGGAAGCTCCCTTTTGCCGAGCCGGAAAACCTCAGCCCCACCTCTATGGCGCCCCCACCGCACCAATTTCACAGCCACCCTCCTCCCTAATGGCGGAGACGCTGTCCATTTGCCGTCGTGCACTGGGCCATGTACCTCTTACTCCATGCTGCTGGTGCTGCCTCGATGATGGCCGCGTGAACCGTACCGGAGCCGATTCACCCCCGCCGTTGTTCACGGCACCGAAGCGGCTCCAACTTCGGATCCGTCCAGAGTCTCGGCGCTGCTTCCCCGTAGCCGTCGACCATCGCGACATCGCTCTTTCCCTGCCATCGGTCGCCACCGCAACTGCGCCGGCCTCACTGACTCGGCAGCTGGACCTGCCTACTTCACCATGCCGCCAGATAGGTCGCACCCTCATCTCAAATCACTTTATTTAGGCGTCAGTTGTCTGAATTTTTATTCTGGGCCAATCGATTCCCAATGGGAAGCAGCACCCCTCGAGGCGGCGGAGCTCCTAGGCTGCCGGTTGGCTGGTGTCTAACGTAAGGGTGCGGGGCCGCAAGTTCACCGTGGAAGCAGCGCTTAGATGGCTATCTTTTAGAGTTGCGTGGGTTGAAGGTACTGCCGACGCCGGATCTGGATGACGGGGAGTCTTTGTGGATTGGCCCGGGGGCAGTGCAACCACGGCAGTGTGGTGGGGCGGGGAGTGGGGTTTTGGCCGGGGCCACGGACGGCGGAGGCAGGCTGCTCTGCCATTGGTTGCTGGCTCTTCGGTGAAGATTCCGAACAGTGTCAGCCGGGAGGCACAAGACGGCCATTAAGCCATCCGGCGTAGATCGGACAGTACCAAAAAAAATAAAATTGTGTGACCCCAATTTAGTCTTCAGTCAACAGACGTGTGACCACTCTCGTACCTTGCCGTTGATCTCTTAGTGTATTTCTTCAGATCAAAGACATATGTCGTTCTTAACATTATGCGTTATCTGCATCTTCAGACACACCGTCTTCCGACTCACCGTAGCTGCTCCAACAATGGAAGCATACACCAGAAGGGAGCTATAGTCCCCACTCAACAGTTCCCTGCATCGAATGTGCGTGCCCGACATGGACAGCCACAACAACTGCAGGGCCATCGACAAGTCAGCACATGATGCTCACTCCAATGGATGGCAGCCAGATAGGTTGTACCCTCATCTTACTTGTGTGCAACATTTATGGCTTTGTTATTCATCTAAGCATGGAAAATATATCATCATATTTCACTGTATATTCATGTTGATCTCTTACGGGTCTTGTTTAGGAGTTAATGCTGTTCCATAGTTCAGCTAAGATACTTGTTCTTTAGGTAGCGCTGTTCCATAGTTATCATCCATCAGCCAATGCTATCTCACAGGCTGGTGATTATAGTATTATACCACTACTAGTATTACCTATGTTGTTCTTTAATACTTTTGTGTGCCATCTAGTTAATCTCAAGTACAAACGATACATATTCTGTAGCTTTCATCTGTGTTCTCCCTTTAGTTTGTGAGACCTGTTGCTGCTAGTTAACCCCAGTCCTACTATTTATGTCGTCTCCTACAGGCACTCGTTACATAAATCGAACTACTAGTTATCTTCCATGCATGTCAGATATAATTGCACACACTAATATATCCACAAGAACCTCACGGAGCAATGTAAAGGCCAATAAACTTGATGTCAATGATACCCAATATGATGGAACATGTAAAGGCAGTTCGTCAGAAGACTTGCAGAAAGATGATGAATCCTCTTCACCCCACAAGGTCCTTGCTCTAACTTGGCCCGTGATATGGGTACAACATGCATATAATGTCCTGAAGTGTATCTACTCTGTTGCAATGCCATGTGCTTAGCATGCTGATCATGCATGTAAATATGTCATGCCTTCCTATTTTTCAATACCTATTCCATTCATTATAACATGTTTTCAAATTCAAGTATTGTCATTCTACTCTATCGCAATGCCATCTGCTTAATTTGGACATCATGCTTCTGAATACTTATGCATTGTTATTCATCAGTATGTACTTCATCTGTCCACCACACAGTGTTTTTTTACATTGAAGTGCTGTTCTAGTGCTCTGTTGCAATGCCATCTTAGTTTCCCAATCATACACGTGTATGTTGCCTTAGTTATTTCTGTACGTATTCTGCTAGCATACAATTTTACATTCAACTAGTGTTTTTTTGCTGTGTTGTCCTGTCGTATCCCTAGCTCTTACACCATACTCCCTCCGTCCGGATTACATGTTGCCGAAATGGATAAAAAAGGATGTATCTAGAACTGAAATACGCCTAGACCCATCTATTTTTTCTGGATGGAGGGAATACATGTCAATACGTCATGCCTTTCTATTCTTCAGTACCTATTCCATCTCTCTGCTGTGTATGTTTTATAATTAAAGCACCATTCTTCTATATAAGGCATGCATGGGGAAGACGACTATGTTAGAATCTGAAGGGTTACAAACATGGCCTTTGCAAAAGATCCAAACGCTAGGAGATAATAAACCAACTCTAATTTTTATAGATACTGCTTGGGCAGAGAGAAACCCAACTCCTAATGATAATAAGCAGGTTCCAGTGGCCAAAGAACTAGTCCGCTCCAGTCCAGCAAAAATATGTCAACTCCATTCTAAGAAGCGTGTGCGTATCCTTGCATTATGAAATTTTATAGCATGCTGATCATATTTTCTACATGTTTCTTACCATCTCTCTTTTAGAAAATAAGCTTAACAGATAGAAGAATTTCTGCAATGGTATCGTTTATGAGGAAAGATTCTTGCAGGAATTCTCTGTGCTCCAATGTAGATGTATGTACCTGTTGTATATCACTATATTTTTACATCAGCATGTATTTTGTTAATCGGCGTGAATCCAACCTTTATCTGATCTAAATTTAGTTGTAGCAAAATGTATGATTAAAGGCCACAATGTTGATTTTTGTAAGGCAAACTGCCTGGTAGTTTTGCATCCTGAGCTGCATGAGTGTACTATCTCATATCAGTGGGTTTGAATACTTTGGTTCTACAGTGGGTTTTTAGTGTTTTTTTACTGTGTTGTCCTGTCGTATCCCTAGCTCTTACTTCATACTCCCTCCGTCCGGATTACATGTCACAGAAATGGATAAAACTGGATGTAGCTAAAACTGAAATACGCCTAGACCCATCCATTTATTTCCAGATGGAGGGAATACATGTCAATATGTCATGCCTTTCTATTCTTCAGTACCTATTCCATCTCTGCTGTAGCATGTTTTATAACTGAATCACCATTCTTCTATATAAGGCATGCAAGGGGAAGACGCCTATGTTAGAATCTGAAGGGTTACAAACCAGGTATTTGCAAAAGATCCAAACGCCAGGAGATAATAAACCAACTCCATTTTCATAGATACTACTCCAGCACAGAGAAACCCAACTCCCACTGATAATAAGCAGATTCTAGTGGCCAAAGAACTAGTCCGCTCCAGTCCAGCAAAAGAATGTCAACTCCATTCTAAGAAGCATGTGCGTATCCTCGCATCATGAAATTTTATAGCATTCTCATCATATTTTCTACATGTTTCTTACCCATCTCTCTTTTAGAAAATAAGGTTAAACGAAAGAAGACTTCCTCCATTGGGATCGTATTCGAGGAAAATATCTTGCGGGAATTATCTATGCTCCAATGCTGATGTAAGTACCTGTTATATATCACTATATTTTTACATCAGCATCTATTTTGGTAATCGGTGTGAATCTAACCCTTATCTGATCTAAAATTAGTTGTAGCAAAATGTTAAAGGCGCCAATGTTGATTTTTGTAAGGAAAACTGCCTGGTAGTTTTGCATACTGAGCTGAATGAATGTACTATCTCATATCACGAACATTACTGAATTGTTGTGCTTCTCTGGTTGCCCATTCATTCATTGTGTCAATGTTGCTTTCGTATTACCTTACCTGGCTGATGATAGCTATGACATATTGTGTTAATTTGGTATAGGCTAGTTTCCCAAACGTTTGTTGTGTCAATGTTGCTTTCCTATCATCTGACTTGGCCAATGATAGCAATGCTAGTGTGTTAATTTTGTGCAGGCTACTGAAGATAAGAAGACAAACTCTGAAAACAACAAGGCAACCCCATTGTTTCTTTCCAGTAAATTTAGGCCAGGTAATATGCCAATAACGCATGATTAACCTGTTTGGTTCTTGTCCTAATTTATGTTATGATGCAGTGGTCGAGACACTCTCCACTATCAATAAAACAAGCCTGCCAAAATCGCCATCTGAATCTGTTCATTATCATGTGTCTCGAATGCAACAGAATAAATAAATGTTTGCGAACCAATTAATGGCTGAAGCAATGATGGAAATGGTGGATGAATCAGAGGTGCAGAGTCGTGCGACACAACAACTCATCAATGTTTTTAGAGACAGTGTAGCAAAGCAGCAAGAACTTGCCCACATGATTATGGGCGTCATCTATGCTGAGGTCGCAGATTGTGAAGTTGTAGATGGTTAGGTTTTGCTCATTTATTTGCACTGGCATCAATCTTTGTTTGCCCAGTGGATGTAATTTCCTGTAATATATGCTGGATGTGCAACGTTATTCCCTGTATGTCGTACCTTTGCTTGATCGGTTTTGGTCCTGTGCATAATTGCTCGTCGTAATGGGCTCAAATTATCTAATTTGGCCTAAAGACATGTACGATCTTTAGTGGGTCCATTAAGTTAATGGGCCGTTACTAGGCCGGAAGTTAATGGTCGGCCCTCTTACCTCCCGGGTCGTTAACAGACCGACATCGAAGCGGGCAATAGGTGGGCCCAATTTATTTCATGGGCCGTTAACACGCCGTTACTAAGTTTGGGCTACATATGGCCCAACTATACTGTAGGCCTTTAGCAGGCCGAAAGAGACAACGGGCTTGTACTGGACCATGAAGAGCATGGGCCGCTAAGAGGCCGAAAGTCAGGTCGTATTGTAAATGGCCCAACTGTGTTGTGGGCCTTTAGCAGGCCGAAAGAGAAACCGGGTTGGTATTGGACCATGAAGAGCATGGGCCGTTAAAAGGCCAAAACTAAGGTCTGACTACAAAGGGCCCAACTCGTTTATGGTCAGTTAACATGCCGAAAGGCACACAAGTCCCGGAATTGGCCCAACACTTAAATGGGTCACTAAAAGGCCAAAACTCAGGTCCGACTACAAATGGCCCAACTAATTTATGGGCCGTCAATAGGCTGAAAGTGACACCGGGCCGGAAATTGGCCCAACACTTAAATGGGCCACTAAAAGGCCGAAACTCAGGTCCGACTGCAAATGGCCCATCAGATTTATGGGCTGTCAACAGGATGAAAGACACACCGGGCCGAAAATTAGCCCAACATGTAAATGGGACGCTAAAAGGCCAAAAGATGTACATCCTGAAAATTGGCCCATCCATTGAATGGGCCGTACAGGCCGAAATCTCATTGGGCCAATATTGAGCCCAAATATATAGCGGACACTTAACGGGCTCGAACCGACAAAGGGCTGCAATGGTGTCAAATCTTTAACGAGCTGTTGACAGGCCGAATTGGCACATCTCGTATGGGCCGTGGGCTTAAATCGACCTGACACAAGTAGGCCATATATGGGCCGGCCTGCTAATTTTTACTAGGACAACCTTTTTCACCGGAATGGGCCACTGTTGGGCCATGCCACGTGTCGACCTATCACAGGCGCCTCCTGTCCAATGAGTGGATGACATCTATCCCTACGGTGAGGCAACACGTGTTTCCTTCGGCCAATGATGATTTTACACGTGGAAAATCCCCATTGGTCCGGGCTGTTAACGGGTTATCGGATCCAAAACCGGACCCGATAGCTTAATGGCGTTCCGTTACGGTGGATGCCACGTGTCGGTCACCCTTGACGAAAGCACTTCTGTGACGCGCGATTTATCGTCATGGAAATGGACACTTCCGTGATGATAATTTTGGTAATGTCATGGAACACTTCTACGACAGCACATGTATGACTATCTTGATTCTGTCATAAAATCGTCATGGTTGTACATGCATGACAAAAAACGCGACCTACTGTGACAAACACGTATCATCACGGAAGTGTATTTTTTTGTAGTGAATGTGGCACCGTGTTGAATCGAGCAAACGCAGTTCATCCGAGCAGTGCATGATAGTTACTGCGAAAAGGGACGATGTCGAAGATTAACTCTTCGGTACGGTAATTGTCCGGTGATCCGAAGACTACCTCCATAGTGATGGAGCCTGTGCAGCGGGCCTCCACACCTGGTATAACACCTTGAAAGGTGGTTTTAGTGGGCTTGATCATTGAAGGATCGATACCCATCTTGTGCACTGTGTCCTGATACAGCAGGTTTAGACTGCTGCCTCCGTCCATAAGGACTCGTGTGAGGTGGAATCCGTAGATTATTGGGACAAGGACTAGTGCGGCTGAATTGCCCTTACTGGTATTGGCCGGACGATCCGTATGGTCGAAGGTGATCGGCCGTAGGTTATATTTTGGGGCGACTGGCTCCGTTGCATTGACATCCCTAAGAGTGCACATCCGTTCCAGTTTGGGAATGTGGCTGGCATTTATCATGTTCACCGTTTTGATTTGTGGGGGGAATTTCTTTTGCCCTTCTATGTTCGGTGACCGGGGCTCCTCGTTGTTGTCATCGCTTTGAGACCCTTTCTCCATGTGTTCGGCACCTGACCTGCCGGCTTGTTTGAAGACCCAACATTCTCTGTTGGTATGATTGGCTGGTGTTCCTGGGGTGCCATGAATTTGGCATGGACGGTCGAGTATACGGTCCAGACTGGACGGGCCCAGATTGTTCCTTTTAATGGCTTTTTCTGCTGACCGGACTTAGAGCTACTGAATCCGGCATTGACGGCCGTGTCTTCGGTGTTATCACCATTATTGTGACGCTTGTGTTTATTGCGTTGGGGCTTGCCGTTGCTATCTCTGGCGTCTGAGGTGCCACGATTGCTAAGTTTGCTGTTGCTATGAGCCAACCAGCTATCCTCGCCTGCACAGAAGCGGGTCATGAGTTTCATGAGGGCTGCCATGGTCTTCGGCTTCTCTTGGCCGAGGTGTCGGGCAAGCCATTCGTCACGGATGTTATGCTTAAAGGCCGCTAGGGCTTCGGCATCCGGACAATCGACTATTTGGTTCTTTTTAGTTAGGAACCGAGTCCAAAATTTCCTGGCTGACTCTCCAGGCTGTTGGGTTATGTGACTTAAGTCATCAGCATCCGGTGGTCGCACATAAGTGCCCTGGAAGTTGTCAAGGAATGCGTCTTCCAGATTCTTCCGACTGCCAATGGAGTTTGCCGGTAGGCTGTTCAGCCAATGCCAAGCCGGTCCCTTGAGTTTTAGTGGGAGGTACTTGATGGCATGTAGATCATTGCTGCGGGCCATGTGAATGTGGAGAAGGAAATCTTCAATCCATACCGCAGAGTCTGTTGTCCCATCATATGATTCGATGTTCACGGGTTTAAACCATTCTGGGAACTCATGATCCATTACTTCGTCAGTGAAGCATAGGGGGTGTGTGGCACCTCTATGCCGGGCTACATCACGACATAGTTCAAATGAGTTTGGTCAGTTGTATTTGGCCCGGCCGGATTTGTATTTAGTGTGTTCGGCGTGGTGATCATCATCACGCATTGGGGCACGCCCCCGTGATCCGTAGATCGATCTTGACTGTCCTATTTTGTTTTCCAACACGTCTCGCAGGTCCTGCGTGTAGCCCCCAGCTTTCGTGTTTTTATTTGTTTGGCGACGGGGCGCGGGCTCGTGTTTGGGCTAATACGCCGCTTTATCTCGTCCACGAGGTGGCCGGTCAGCCGCATCCTGCGCTGGTAGTGTAGGCTCTGGCGCCTTCTCCTCAAATTGAGGTAAGGACTTGCGCTTCGGGTAGCTTTTGGTTGGGGCTCGAGTCCGTATTCCTCGGCTGCCAGGACCTTATTCCATCTATCAGTTAGCAGATCTTGATCAGCTTGAAGCTGTTGCTGCTTTTTCTTCAGGCTTTTTGCAGTTGCTATAAGCCGGCGCTTAAAGCGCTCTTGCTCGACGGGATCCTCCGGTACGATAAATTCGTTGTCGCCTTGGCTCACCTCATCTTCGGAGAGGGGGACGTAATTGTCATCCTCCAAGTCTCCATCTATTACCTGTTCATTAGGGCTATCTTGCCCATCCTCCCGTCCGGCTTTCTCGAAGCTTGGCTGGGCGGGATTGTTTTCGTCTTCGGCACCATCAGGGGTGCTATTGTCTCTTGTGCCAGTATCGCAATTTTTCCTATGGGGCTTGGAGTGGCGCCGCCGGCGCTTAGATTGCTTCTCGAGGGGATTAGCCTCCGTCGCCTCGTCGCCATTGCTTTCTTTGGGTGTGTCCACCATGTATATATCATATGATGAGGTGGTTGTCTAGCACCCTGTGGGCGGTGGTTCCTGTTCTTCTCCGGCATCGTCGTCCATACCGTCGATGTCTTCGGAGTCGAAATCAAGCATGTTGGTTAAGTCGTCGACAGTGGTTATCAAGTGGGTGGTGGGTGGGAGACGAATTTCTTCGTCGTCCGCTTTCCACTCAAGCCGGACATAGTTCGGCCAAGAGTCTCCTGACAGGGAGAGGGATTTCAATGAATTTAACACGTCGCCTAAGGGCGAGTGCCGAAAGATATCCGTGGAGGTAAACTCCATGGTCGGTGCCCAATCATGTTCGATAGGCACAGATGCACACGGTTCGGAGCCTATGGCCGGAGACGAGTCCGAGGGTTCGATGACACAGACCTCATTGGAGGCGAAGTCTATGTTTGGCTCTATCACTGATGAGTGTGTGGCCTCCGTGGCAGGGTCTATCCACCCGTCCTTGGAGGGCATGATCTGCTCCAGATCTAAGGCCGGGGAAGCTGCAGGTGTGATCTCCCGAACATCCTCCGATAGCAGATCTAAGTCATGCTCATCGTGACTGTTTGGCACACCTATCATGGGCTCGAATTCATCGAAGATCAAGTCTCCGCAGATGTCGGCGGTGTAGTTCAGGCTTCCAAACCTGACCTGATGAGTAGGGGCGTAGCTATCGATCTTCTCCAGATGGCCAAGCGAGTTGGCCCATAGTGCGAAGCCGCCGAATACGAAAATCTGTCCGTGGAGGAAAACCTCACCCTGGATCACATCGTTGTGGATGATTGAAGGAGCCATCAAGCCTTATGGTGACGACACAGCGGTTCTCTCAATGAAAGCACCAATGTCGGTGTCAAAACTGGCGGATCTCGGGTAGGGGGTCCTGAACTGTGCGTCTAAGGCTAATGGTAACAGGGGGCGGGGGACACAATGTTTACCCAGGTTTGGGCCCTCTCTATGGAGGTAATACCCTACTTCCTGCTTGATTGATCTTGATGATATGAGTATTACAAGAGTTGATCTACCACGAGATCATAGAGGCTAAACCTAAGAAGCTAGCCTATGATTATGATTGTTCTTGTCCTACGGACTAAACCCTCCGGTTTATATAGACACTGGAGGGGGCTAGGGTTACACAGAGTCGGTTACAGAGAAGGAAATCTACATATCTGAATTGCCAAGCTTGCCTTCCATGCAAAGGAGAGTCCCATCCGGACACGGGACGAAGTCTTCAATCTTGTATCTTCATAGTCCAACAGTCCGGCACAAGTACATAGTCTAATCCAGGACTCCCTCAAAACCTATGGCCCCCAGGTCTATTTTCCATCATATAATCTTCTATTTTACATCATATTAGTTTCCCATCAACTTGCCAATTTCTATCACCGTTCTTTTATTTTGCAATCTTTACTTTCCAATCTATACAACAAAAATACCCAAAATATTTATATTATTATGTTTATCAGATCTCCCTTTTGCGAGTGACCGTGAAGGTATTGACAACCCCTTTATCGCGTTGGTTGCAAGGTTCTTGATTGTTTGTGCAGGTACTAGGTGACTTGCGCGTTATCTCCTACTGGATTGATACCTTGGTTCACAAAAACTGAGGGAAATAATTACGCTACTTTGCTGCATGACCCTTTCCTCTTCAAGGGAAAACCAACGCATGCTCAAGAGATAGCAAGAAGGATTTCGGGCGCCGTTGCCGGGGATATCTACGCCCAAGTCAAGACATACCAAGTACCCATCACAGTCTCTTCTCCCTCACATTACATTATTTGCCATTCGCCTCTCGTGTTCCTCTCCCCCACTTCTAAAACAATTTTCAAAAACCTTTGCCTTTTCTTCGCCCCTCTTCCATTCGCCTTTTTTCGCTTTCTTCTTGTGTGCTTGTGTGTTGGATTGATTGCTTGTCACGATGGCTCAAGATAATACTAAATTGTATGGCTTTTCCAATACCAACAACAATGATTTTATTAGCACTTCGATTGCTCCTACTACCGATGCTGAATCTTGTGAAATTCATGCCACTTTGCTGAATCTTGTTATGAAAGATCAATTTTTTGGCCTTCCTAGTGAATATGCCGCTATCCATCTAAACAACTTTGTTGATTTCTGCGATATGCAAAAGAAGAAAGATGTGGATAATGATATTGTCAAATTGAAGCTATTTCCGTTTTCACTTAGAGATCATGCTAAAACTTGGTTCTCTTCTTTGCCGAAAAATAGTATTGATTCATGGAATAAGTGCAAAGATGCTTTTATCTCTAAGTATTTTCCTCCCGCTAAGATCATCTCTCTTAGAAACGACATTATGAATTTTAAGCAACTTGATCATCAACATGTTGCACAAGGTTGGGAGAGAATGAAATTAATGATACGTAATTTCCCTACACATGGTTTGAATTTATGGATGATTATACAAAAAAAATATGCTGGATTGAATTTTGCTTCTAGAAGTCTTTCAGATTCGGCCGCAGGTAGCACTTTTATGGAAATCACTTCAGGAGAAGATACTAAACTCCTAGATAACATTATGGTTAATTATTATCAATGGCACACCAAAAGATCCACTAGTAAAAGAGTTCATGCGATAGATGAGATTAATGTTTTGAGTGGAAAGATGGATGAACTTATGAAATTGTTTGCTAATAAGAGTGTTTCTTTTGATCCTAATGATATGCCTTTGTCCGTTTTGATTGAGAATAATAATGAGTCTTTGGATGTGAATTTTGTTGGTAGGAACAATTTTGGCAACAATGCGTATAGAGGAAACTTCAATTCTATGCCATTTCCTAATAATTCCTCTAATAATTATGGTAATTCCTACAACAACTCTTATGGAAATTTTAATAAGATGCCCTTTGATTTTGAGACTAGTGTTAAAGAATCTATGAGTTCGCAAAAGAATTTCAAAGCTTTGATTGAAGAAAAATTGCTTAAGATTGATGAGTTGGCTAGGAACGTGGATAGAATTTCTCTTGATGTTGATTCTTTGAAACTTAGATCTATCCCGCCTAAGCATGATATCAATGAGTCTCTCAAAGCCATGAGAATTTCCATTGATGAGTGCAAAGAAAGAACAGCGAGAATGCGTGCTTAAAAAGACTGCTTTGTAAAAGCGTGTTCTTGTAGTTTTCATGATAATAAAGATGAAGATCTAAAAGTGATTGATGTGACTCCCATTAAATATTTGTTTTCCAATATGAATCTTGATAAATATGGGACTGGAGATGAGTCAACTTTAGTTAAAAGGCGTCCCAATTATTCGGAGTTTTTAGATCTTGATGCTAAAATTACTAAAAGTGGGATTGAAGAGGTCAAAACTTTACATAGCAATGAACCCACTATTTTGGATTTCAAGGAATTTAATTATGATAATTGCTCTTTGATAGACTGTATTTCCTTGTTGCAATCCGTGTTAAATTCTCCTCATGCTTATGAACATATCGTTGATGCCTTAATGCAATCTTATGAACAAAAGCTTGACTTAGAAGTTTCTATTCCTAGAAAACTTTATGATGAGTGGGAACCTACAATTAAAATTAAGAATAAAGATTATGAATGCTATGCTTTATGTGATTTGGGTGCTAGTGTTTCCATGATTCCAAAGACTTTGTGTGATGTGTAAGGTTTCCGTGAATTTGATGATTGTTCTTTAAATTTGCACCTTGCGGATTCCACCATTAAGAAACCTATGGGAAGGATTAATGATGTTCTTATTCTTGCAAATAGGAATTACGTGACCATAGATTTCATTGTTCTTGATATAGATTGCAATACTACATGTCCTATTATTCTTGGTAGACCTTTCCTTAGAACGATTGGTGCAATTATTGACATGAAAGAAGGAAATATTAGATTCCAATTTCCGTTAAGGAAAGGCATGGAACACTTTCCTAGAAAGAAAATTAAATTACCTTATGAATCTTTTATGAGAGCCACATATGGATTGCATACAAAGATCGTAATACCTAGATCTATCCTTGTTTTTATGCCTAGCTAGTGGCGTTAAACGATAGCGCTTGTTGGGAGGCAACCCAATTTCATTTTTTGTTTTTTGCTTTTTGTTTCTGTTTAGTAACAAATAATTCATCTAGATTCTGTTTAGATGTGGTTTTATGTTTTAATTAGTGTTTGTGCCAAGTAGAACCTTTGGGAAGACTTGGGTGAAGTCTTTGCGATCTTGCTGTAAAAAACAGAAACGTTTGTGCTAACAAGATTAGCTGTCATTTTTTACTGGACAGTGCTTTTAGGTTGATTCTTTTTGAAGATGATTAATAGACAAATTTCTCACGTCCACCAATTTATTTAAGAATTTTTGGAGTTACATAAGTATTCGAAACTACCATATTACTACAGACTGTTCTGTTTAGACAAATTCTGTTTTTCGTGTGTTGTTTGCTTATTTTGATGAATCTATGGGTAGTATCGGGGGGTATGAACCATAGATAAGTTGTAATATAGTACGTTTAACACCAATATAAATAAATAATGAGTTCATTACAGTACCTTAAAGTGGTGGTTTGTTTTCTTATACTAACGGAGCTCATGAGATTTTCTGTTGAGTTTTGTGTTGCGAAGTTTTCAAGATTTTGGGTAAAGATTTGATGGATTTTGGAATAAGGAGTGGCAAGAGCCTAAGATTGGGGTTGCCCAAGGCACCCTAAGTTAAAATTCAAGGAAAACCAAAAGCCTAAGCTTGGGGATGCCCCGGAAGGCATCCCCTCTTTCGTCTTCGTCTATTGGTAACTTTACTTGAGGCTATATTTTTATTCACCACATGATATGTGTTTTGCTTGGAGCGTCTTGTATGATTTGAGTCTTTGCTTTTTAGATTACCACAATCATACTTGCTGTACACACCTTTTGGGAGAGACACACATGAATCAGAATTTATTAGAATACTCTATGTGCTTCACTTATATCTTTTGAGCTAGTTAGTTTTGCTCTAGTGCTTCACTTATATCTTTTTTTAGCACGGTGATGGTTTTATTTTATAGAAATTATTGATCTCTCATGCTTCACTTATATTATTTTGAGAGTCTTTTAGAACAGCATGGTAATTTTCTTTGGCTATAAAACTAGTCCTAATATGATGGGCATCCAAGATGGGTATAATAAAAACTTTCATATAAAGTGCATTGAATACTATGAGAAGTTTAATGCTTGATGATTGTTTTGAGATATGAGGATGGTGATATTAGAGTCATGCTAGTAGGGTAATTGTGAATTTGAGAAATGCTTGTGTTGAGGTTTGCAAGTCCCGTAGCATGCACGTATGGTAAACATTGTGTAACAAATTTGAAGCATGAGGTATTTCTTTGATTGTCATCCTTTGTGTGGAGGTCGGGGTCGCGATATGGTTAACTCCTACCAAGCCTTCCCCTAGGAGCATGCGTGTAGTGCTTGGTTTTGATGACTTGTGGATTTTTATAAGTATGTGAGTTCTTTATGACTAAAGTTGAGTCCATGGATTATACGCACTCTCACCCTTCCGCCATTTCTAGACTCTCTAGTACCGCGCAACTTTCGCCGGTACCATAAACCCATCATTTACCTTCCTCAAAATAGCCACCATACCTACATATTATGGCATTTCCATAGCCATTCCGAGATATATTTCCATGCAACTTTCCACCGTTCCGTTTATTAGGACACGTTCCATCATTGTCATATTGCTTTGCATGATCATGTAGTTGACCTCGTATTTGTGGCAAAGCCACCGTTCATAATTTTTTCATACATGTCACTCTTGATTCATAGCATATCCCGGTACACAACCGGAGACATTCATATAGACTCATATTTTGTTCTAGTATCGAGTTGTAATTTTTGAGTTGTAAATAAGTAAAAGTGTGATGATATTCATTATTAGAGCATTGTCCCATGTGAGGAAATAAAAAAAGGTCATAAAAAGAGAAAGGCCATAAAAAAGAGAAAGGCCCAAAAAAAATGAGAGAAAAAGAGAGAAAGACAATGTTACTATCCTTATTCCACACTTGTGCTTCAAAGTAGCACCATGGTCTTTATGATAGAGAGTCTAATTATTTTGTCATTTTCATATACTAGTGGGAATTTTTCATTATAGAACTTGGCTTGTATATTCCAACAATGGGCTTCCTCAAATGCCCTAGGTCTTCGTGAGCAAGAAAGTTGGATGCACACCCACTTAGTTTCTTTTCTTGAGCTTTCATACATTTATAGCTCTAGTGCATCCGTTGCATGGCAATCCCTACTCACTCACATTGATATCTATTGATGGGCATCTCCATAGCCCATCGATACGCCTAGTTGATGTGAGACCATCTTCCTCTCTTTTTGTCTTCTCCATAACCACCGCTCTATTCCACCTATAGTGATATGTCCATGGCTCACACTCATGTATTGAGTGAAAGTTGAAAATGTTTGAAAAGGCTAAAGTATGAAACAATTGCTTGGCTGAAACCGGGGTTGTGCATGATTGGAATATTTTGTGTGACGAAGATGGAGCATAGCCAAACTATATGATTTTGTAGGGATGAACTTTCTTTGGCCATGTCATTTTGAGAAGACATGATTACTTTGTTAGTATGCTTGAAGTATTATTATTTTTATGTCAATATTAAACTTTTGTCTTGAATCTTTCGGATCTGAACATTCATGCCACAATAAAGAAAAATACATTAAAATTTTTTTTAGGTAGCATTCCACATCAAAAATTATGTTTTTGTCATTTACCTACTCAAGGACGAGCAGGAACTAAGCTTGGGGATGCTTGACATGTCTCCAACATATCCGTAATTTTCGATTGTTCCATGCTATTATATTATCTGTTTTGGATGTTTAATGGGCTTTAATATGCTCTTTTATATAATTTTTGGGACTAACCTATTAACAGAGGGCCCAATGCCAGTTTCTGTTTTTTTGCCTATTTTAGTGTTTCACAAAAAAGGAATATCAAACGGAATCCAAACGGAATGAAACCTTCGCGATGATCTTTCTTGGAACAAACGCAATCCAGAAGACTTGGAATTGAAGTCTAGGACTCCGCGAGGCAGCCACGAGGCAGGAGGGCGCGGCCAGGGGGGTAGGTGCGTCCACCACCCTCGTTGACCCCACAGAGCTCCACCGACCTATTTCTTTCTCCTATATATACTCTTATGCCCTGAAAACATCAGGGGGAGCCACGAAACCACTTTTCCACCACCGCAACCTTCTGTACCCGTGAGATCCCATCTTGGGGACTTTTCCGGTGCTCCATCGGAGGGGGAATCAATCATGGAGGGCTTCTACATCAACACCATAGCCTCTCCGATGATGTGTGAGTAGTTTACCACAGACCTCCGGTTCCATAGTTATTAGCTAGATGGCTTAATGCGTTACTCTGTTCTTATGAACTTAATACTCTAGATGCATGCTGGATAGCGGTCGATGTGTGGACTAATAGTAGTAGATGCAGAATTGTTTCGGTCTACTTGACACGGATGTGATGCCTATATTCATGATCATTGCCTAGATATTCTCATAACTTCTATGCGCTTTTCTATCAATTTCTCGGTAGTAATTTGTTCACCCACCATAATATATGCTATCTTGAGAGAAGCCACTAGTGAAACCTATGGCCCCGGGTCTATTTTCCATCATATAACCTTCTATTTTACATCATATTAGTTTCCCTCAAGTTGCCAATTTCTATCGCCGTTCTTTTATTTTGTAATCTTTACTTTCCAATCTATACAACAAAAATACCAAAAATATTTATCTTATTATCTTTATTAGATCTCACTTTTGCGAGTGACCGTGAAGGGATTGACAACCCCTTTATCGCGTTGGTTGCAAGATTCTTGATTGTTTGTGCAGGTACTAGGTGACTTGTGTGTTATCTCCTACTGGATCGATACCTTGGTTCTAAAAAACTGATGGAAATACTTACGCTACTTTGCTGCATCACCCTTTCCTCTTCAAGGGCAAACCAACGCATGCTCAAGAGGTAGCAATGTCGGCCGATATCCCTCAAGACATAGCTGGGTCTCTCCTTCTCAACACATATACGAGTCGTTCTACCTCTCTAGTTAGGACTCTGCCTCCCCCCACCCCCACCCCCCACACACACATCGATACATCGAGCGCTCTAGTCATGTCTCCCTGCCACACACAAACTTGCCATGTTACCTATGACATTCTGGTAGGTCAGTCGCACTATATCTCTGACTTGCACACACACAATTTTGATGGCTCTCTTCATCGATCTCGCACCCACCCACTTGATCCTCTCTTCGACTCTATTGATACCTATGACCCCTCCCTCTCTTCTCATGGATCGCCCCCTCTGGCCCTCTCTATATGATATGGATAGGCCTCTATTTCACACACATTGCCTGCAAAATTTTGTTTGAGATGTCATCGACACATATTCCTACAAATACATTCACGAAATCACACACCCCCCAAACAAAAAACACTCACGAACGCACATGCCATATTTCTAGGTTTGTATCTCTCTCTCACACACACCCACGTAGGTTGGGCACATGCACAAAGAGAAGAGGTGCATGCATGACGCACGTACTCCCGTCTCTTTCCCAACCACACCCGCGCGGGTACACGGTAGAGCTCATTTCTGTACGAAAAGGCAGCCCACGTGGTAATTTGACACGTGTACTGGTTGTCCAATTGATGGAGGATCGTCTACCACGGGTGAACAAACAAATTGCGACTTGACGCATTATGTTAAAAAAGAGGCAAACCATGTGGGGCCTACCTTAGAGGCAAGGCTCTATACACTGGAGTACTTTTGATGTGTCCCGTCAACTCGCAGAACAAGGAGAAGCTTTCTTAGTATGCCGTATCCCCCACCCACGGGCGCGGTGGCTCATAGGATGAGGTGAAGCTTGCTTACTAGTATGCCTTATGCCCGCTCCCTCGCCCACACGCGCGGTGGCTCGCAGGACGAGGAGAAAATTTCACTACTCCCTCCATTTACTCCTTGTCCCTACCTTGGTTATAGAGATTATCATATTGTTTGGAATATATGTCCTTTAGTAGATTTCAATATGAACTACTAGTACATACTCCAAACACTGATGTATATAGACGTATTTTATAGTGTAGATTCACTCATTTTGCTACGTATGTAGTCCATATTGAAATGGATGTAATAGTACGCACTCTCCCTTGCCCCTCGACCCTCGCCCACGTGGTGGACGTGTAGCAATTCATTCGGTCTCATATAGCCAGAACGATATATGCTGTAGTACCATTATTGCTCGACTTCCTGAAGAGGCGAAGAGCCAATCGCAAGGTTAATATTTTGGAGATGCCAAGTGCAAGGTTTATAGGAGAACGAGTAGTAGGTGCCGCGTCATTTATAAATAAAGTTTTTTTCTCCAGTGGCACGTACAAAATAATAAATAGGTTCATATGGAGAGAAAAGGAAACCGCTCCACTATATACACAGGCAGGACGAGCCTACATGGTTACTTGCTAGGGTTGCTCTCTTCACACTCTCTCGCACAAAATGACTGTGGCCACATCTCTAACATCCCAGCGGATCACGTCCGCCGGGGGAAGGGATGGATGCTTAGTGTAGATGCGGTTGCCACCGCCGACGGCGAAAACCCACTGTCGGCATGTTCCGATCAGGGCTCCCCGCTGTTCTCTCTCACAAAGCCGGTGAGGTTGCCTTCATCCCTTGCTCACTGCTGCACGTGGGCAGTTGCCGCCTCCCGCCACCCTCCTCTAGGATGAGCTACGTCCCGACATCCCTCAGGTAGAACTCCCTTTACAGCCGGCTTGCACCACTGCTCCAGCTGCCCACATCACTCCATGTGGATATTTCTCTACTTCTTTGCCCCACACATACCTCTACTGGCTTCTATGTACTGTATTTGTGATGAGTTTATGTCTCATCAACTAGTCCAAGTAATTTTAATCTAATCACTCTTCTTCAATTTCTTTGCCACAGGGATGCTCATCTCGATTTTGGTGAAACTGCACAAAATGATCTGATGGTCAAAGGGTTGCAAACTTCATTTCCTCCGAAGCTCCAATGTTGCCAGCATATTAAATCCTTGTTAGGGTTTACGGTTCAAGGGCTAGGGACTCCATGGATCGTTTTTTCTCTTTAGCTGTCTCTGTTCCAAAATAAGTGTCAACTTTAGTAGTAGTACACCTTTGTACTAAAGTTTGAATAAACTTGAGACACTTATTTTGGAATGGAGGGAGTACATATTGGGTATGATCTGTCAATCATTGAGATGCAATAGCATGACTGTTAGTCTCCTTTGTATTTGATGAAATGTTGCAACGGGCAACCTTGGACGCAAGATACATGAAACAGAAGCTGGAAGCTTCATAGCATTGTACAAATTTATCTCGCTGATAAATTACAGTACGCACTATACTAGTACTCCCTCCGTCCGGAATTACTAGTCGTAGAAATGAATAAAAGTGGATGTATATAGAACTAAAATGCGTCTAGATACATCCATTTCTATGACAAGTATTTCCGGATGGAGGGGGTACTATGTAAAGAGTTAGGTGTCGCACGGTGTCCAGAAAATGGTGATAGTGTGAGGTGGGCCATGTAATCACTGAGCATGCGTGTTTTCAATGCTCTCGCACTCCTCCGCTGTAAGAATGGAGAAAATTGTAATGTAGTACTACCTCCTTTCACCGAAAGCATGGGACATCCTGTAGTGCTACCACCTCAGTAATAATGACCAATGAGACGTCAAATCACATAGACCAAGCAGTAAGTTGGACAGACGAAGCAACCTGTAAGTGCATCTAGTGCCCCTTAGTGATTTTGGTATATTGAAGACTTATAGGTTAAGGGACTAATGTGTTTGTGAGTGTGCACAGGCTCTATAAGTCAATGAGGAGTTTGATATTTACAGTGAAAGTCGACCCCTAAAAATGAATTTCTTTGGCTGAAGACTTTGGTTCTCCTGACGACTTTGAAAGTGAAGAAATTGGTGTGACCTTGAAGACTCCAATATTCTTGCGAGGAATCTGGAACGTGAAGACTTTTGTTTTCGTAGTTTCATTTTCTCTTTCTTGAGTCATAGGAAACACCGTACTGTTAAAGGGGGTCGAGGTAATACTAAGGATAATGATTTCCAAGTAATGCTCATCTCAAAATCCTACACCTACCCAATCCTTCGAGTGAAGCCATTGGAAATCTCATATCAGTTCAGTCAATTTCTTAAGTGACAGAGATGAAGATCTTCTGGTCTCTGAGGAATTTGTTCTGACTGAGGAGTTAGGAATTCGCCAGTGCGGATTGCATACACAGTGAGGAACATGATAGCCCTGAGGAATTCAAACCTCAAATCTGACCATTGTTGTGTCGCGCACCAGCTGTTCCAAAATATCCTACCACCTAATGGTCATATCAGCCAAGGGCATTTATGTCTTATCATGTCAGGCTGCTCCCTAGGCTATAAATAGCCGCCCCTACAACCACTAGCTCGTTGGCTGCTCTGAGAGAAACTGACACTTGTCATTTGAGAGCATCCCATCCTCCGAGAACTTTGAGCAAAAATCATCAAGTGAGGAAAACGCAAATCCAAAACCCAAACCTACAAACCCCAAAGTGATTGAGCATCACTGAAGAGATTGTTCCTGTGTGGAATCGACGCTTGTTACCTTTGAGGACTGTGTATCCTCTAGACGGTTATGCGTCATGGTCTGAGCATCCAAGAGGAATTGTGGATTGCCGAGTGACCAAGTCTGTGAAGGTTTGGAAGTCACCTGTGAAGACTTACCACTATTGTTGGGCGAGGTCTGTGTGATCTTAGCTCAAGGAGAATACGGTGAGGACTGTGTGTCCGGGACTGTGTTCCCTCGAGTTTAAATACTCAGGCGCTCCAACCAGACGTACAACTGTCATGGCAGTTGGAACTGGTCTACCAAATCATTGTCTTCACCAGGCCAACTGGTTCTATTTCCTCAACCCTTTCATTTCCTCAGTTATGTGTTGATGAACCTGATTACTGTTTGAAGACATTGCCTGAAGACTTTCTCTAATTCCTCAATCCTAATTCTTCAGTTTGTTTTGTCTTCATCCTGCTTATCCTGTGTTTACGCTTTCTGTACTCTGTGTTTGTCTTTCATTTCATCATGATGACTATGTTGTTGCTCCGTTATGCTTACACCCGAGTACTTATTCTGCTGTAAGTAGTTATTCGCTTAGGAATTTCCTCACCCTGAAATTCCTCGGTGAAGAATTTATAAAAATCGCCTATTCACCCCCCCTCTAGTCAACATAACGCACTTTCAATTGGTATCAGAGCGAGGTACTCCCTTGTTATGTGTGATTTTGGTTTAACCGACTGGAGTTTTAGTTATGTCGACTACAGGTATGATCAAGGTCTAGGATGGGTGTCCTACCTTTGATGGGACTGACTACCCCTACTGGAAGAACAAGATGCGTATGCATCTTGAGGCAATTGATAACGATCTTTGGTAAGTTGTGGAAAATGGCATTCCCTCAGTCACTCCATCTCTGAATGCTACTGATGTGAAGAAATTCAAGCAACTCGACTCTCAAGCGAAGAATATCATATGTGGCCATCTGAGCAAAGGTCAGTACAGTAGAGTGAGTGCACTGGAAACTGCTAAGCTGATTTGGGACAGGCTGTCCAAGGCCAACAAAGGAGTCTCAACTCAACGTGACTCCCGAGTTGAAGTTCTTCGCAATCTCTTCAACCGCTTCAAAAGACTCGACAACGAAAATGTTCAGCAAACCTTCGATCGCCTCACTGACATCTCAAATGAGCTTCAAGCACTTGGTGCCACTGATATCACCGATCATGAGGTGGTGAAGAAATTGCTGAGATCACTTGACACCTCATTTGATACCCTCGCACTGATGATTCAAGAACGAGCTGATTACAAGTCACTTGATCCCGCTGATATTGTCGAGAGGCTAAACACTCATGAGTTCCAGCTTGCTGAGAAGAGAGATCTCTATGGACTGAGCTACGAAAGATCACGTGCACTGAAGGCCAAGACAGTATCTGAGTCCAAAGCTGAGGATTCTGGTAGTAGCCTTGGTGATCCTGAAGAATTGAGCCAGGAGATGGCAATGCTCATGAGGAAATTCCACAAGTTCTCTCGCTGCAGCCATTTTGGAAAGTCTTCAAGAAATGATGATTCCTCATCTCGTGACTACAAAAAGAGAACTTGCCATAAATGCAAGAAACCTGGTCACTACATGTCTAATTGCCCTCTGTGGGAAAAGGAATCAAAGAAGAAGAATTACAAAGATGACAATTCTGATGACTCAAAGAAAAAGAAGAAATCTTCAAAGTCTTCATCATCAAAATCCTCAAAGTCTTAATCTCACAAGAAGAGCAGTTCGAAGAAGGCTCGGGCATTCGTTGGCAAGGAAATGCACTCTGAAGTGGAATCTGAGGATAATGTGGAAGAGGAGGAATCTGACTCTGGTGTGGCTAGCATAGCCCTCGCTGCTACTTACGTCAGCAGGTCCATCTTCAACACTGAAGAAAATGACTTCCCCGACTCTGCTGACAAGGGCAATGATGACTATGCTCCCACCTATTGCTTCATGGCAAAAGGTGTCAAGGATGAAACACCCAAAGCTACTGAGTAGGTCCTCGATAATGGATGTACAAATCATATGACTGGTGACAGGAGCTTGTTGATGGACACTGATTTGTAACCATCTCATCTGAAGCATATCATCTACACTGACAAAGGCAAAAGCAAGGTATTGGGTCTAGGTAAGGTTGCAACCTCAAAGGATAAACACATGGACAAGGTCATGCTTGTTGAGTCCTTAGGATTCAATCTTATGTCTGTCTTAATGCATTGTGATCTTGATATGGTTGTTGTCTTTGGCAAATTTCATTGCCTTGTGCTAATGGAATCTGACAACTCCAAAGTCTTCGAAGACTTTAGGAAAGGAGACTTGTATATTGTTGATTTCTCTGCAGGACCACATCCTGCCACATGTCTACTTGCAAAAGCTTCAGAATGTTGGTTATGGCATCGACGACTTGGTCATGCTGGGATGAGGAACTTGCATACACTCGCAAAGAAGAAGCACGTCATTGGCATCGAGGGTGTCAAATTCCTCAAAGATCATCTTTATGGGGCTTGTGAGGCTGGAAAGATCACCAGAGCCAAGCATCCCTCGAAGACTATAGTGACCACTTCTCGTCCCTTTGAATTACTTCATATGGATATATTTGGCCCTACTCATTATGCCACGTTCACTTGTTATGCATCATTATATGGCTTTGTCATAGTTGATGACTATTCTCGTTACACATGGGTGCATATCATCACTTACAAAACTGAAGTGCAGGAAGTCTTCAGACGATTTTCCTCAAGGGCTTACACTAACTTCGGTGTGAAGATCAAGCATATCAGGAGTGATAATGGAACCGAGTTCAAGAACACTGGCCTCGATGAATATCTCGATATGCTTGGTATTACTCACGAATTGTCTGCTGCTTATACTCCTCAACAGAATGGCGTCGTGGAGCGCAAGAACAGGACCCTTGTTGAGATGGCTCACACTATGCTTGATGAATACAAGACACCTCAGCACTTCTGGCCTAAAGCAATTGATATTGCGTGCCACATCATCAACAGGGTATATCTTCACAAATTCTACAAAAAGACCTCATATGAACTCCTCACTGACAAGAAACCCAATTTAAGTTATTTCAGAGTCTTCGGTGCTAAATGCTGGATTAGAGATCCTCACCATCACTCTAAATTTGCACCGAAAGCACATGAGGGTTTTATGCTTGGTTACAGAAAGGACTCGCACACCTACGAGTCTTCAACATCAATCATCACAAGGTTGTTGAATCTGTAGATGTGCGGTTCGGTGAAACTAATGGCTCGCAAAGAGACCACCTACCTCCTGTGCTAGATGAAATGTCACATGAGGAATCCATAAAGTTCAAAGCTACTGAGGATGTCATACCTACAGAAGAATCTGCTGAAGAAGTCATTCGGGATCGTGAAGAAAATCATGCTGGTGCTGCTGAAGAAACTGGTCCTGAAGAAACTGCTGGGCCTAAGCAAAGTCGTCAACCGCACATCCCCGCGCCCGCGTTGCAAATGAAGTGCAGATAGAAAAGATCATCATTGACATCAACGCACCAGGTCCCCTCACGTGCTCAAAAGCTTCACATTTATCTAACTTTTGTGGGCATTTTGCATTTATCTCTATAACAGAGCCCACTAAAGTAGATGAAGCATTCATGGAATCCGAGTGGATTCAATCCATGCAAGATGAATTGCATCAATTCGAGCTCAACAATGTGTGGGAGCTTGTCAAGCGACCAGACCCACACAAGCACAACATCAGCGGTACCAAATGGATCTACCACAACAAACACGAAGAAAATGGCCTTGTGGTGAGGACTAAGGCTCGTCTTGTAGCTCAAGGCTACACACAGGTTGAAGGAATTGATTTCGATGAAACTTTTGCACCTGTTGCTAGACATGAGCCTATTCGCATATTGCTTGCTTACGCTAACCATCATAATATCATCTTACATCAAATGGATGTGAAAAGTGCATTCCTCAATGGTAAGCTTGAGGAAGAAATATATGTTGCTCAACCACCAGGTTTTGAGGATCCAAAATTTCCAGATCACGTCTATAGACTTAACAAGGCCCTCTATGGCCTCAAGCAAGCACCTCAGGTGTGGTATGACACACTGAAGGAATTCCTCATGAAGAAAGGCTTCAAACCCGGTTCACTTGACCCAACTCTTTTCACCAAAACATATGATGATGAATTATTCGTGTGCCAAATATATGTTGATGATATTATCTTTGGCTGTACTAACCAACGTTACAGTGATGAATTTGACTATATGAGTGAAGAATATCAAATGTCTATGATGGGAGAACTGAAATGCTTCTTAGGTCTTCAGATTCGTCAACAATACAATGGCATATTCATATCTCAGGAGAAATACCTTAAGGATGTGTTGAGGAAATTCGGCATGCAAGATTGCAAAGGCGTCAAAATCCCTATGCCCACAAATGGCCATCTTTGCATTGATGAAAATGGTAAAGACTTTGATCAAAAGGAATACTGCTCCATGATTGGCTCTTTATTGTACCTATGTACATCTAGGCCGGATATTGTGCTTAGTGTTTGCATGTGTGCCCGATTTCAAGCTACACCGAAGGAATCACAAGGCTGTGAAGCATATTCTTCGATATCTAGCTCACACACCAACACTTGGATTATGGTATCCCAAGGGCTCTTCCTTTGATCTCATTGGATATTCAGACTCTGGCTATGCTGGTGATCGGGTGGACCGCAAGTCAACGTTAGGCACATGTCATTTCCTCGGACGATCCTTTGTATGTTGGTCCTCGAAGAAGCAGAACTGCATATCACTCTCCACTTCAGAAGCTGAGTACATTGCTGGTGGATCTTTCTACGCTCAATTACTATGGATGAAGCAAACACTCAAGGACTATGGCATCAACATGAAGAATGTGCCACTCTACTGCGACAATGAGAGTTCTATCAAGATTGCACACAACCCAGTTTAGCACTCGAAGACAAAGCACATCCAGATTCGTCATCATTTTCTTCGTGACCATGTGTTGAAGGGCGACATCTCCATCGACCATGCAAGTACTGAAGACCAGCTGGCCGATATCTTCACAAAGCCCTTGGATGAGATGAGATTTAACAAGTTGCAGTGTGAGCTAAATATCCTAGAATCTTCGAATGTTCTTTGAAAAGGACACACATCCTAACACTTATGCTGACTTGATGACTTAGATGTGAAACACACGAAGTAACGTTTTTCTTCAATCAATGAAGACTAACCCTCTAAGTGTGAAGAAATTAATCAGAATCCTACAAGAGTTGTACGCGGTGTCTGAAATCGGCTTTCTTATACGGTGGGTTGCGCCACCAACCAAAGCTGAAAGTCTTTAATTTGAGTTTTTCTTCATTTCTGAAATTCCTCAGTTTTTCTAATTCTTCAACTTTGCATTGTCTTCACTCTTTCCGTTGTTATTCTTCATTGACTATATATATATATATATATATATATATTCACTTATTGCTATTTCTTCAAGTTGACTTTTCTGCTAAGTGAATGTGATCGGACCCTTGCCCCTCTATGCTAAACTCAACCCAGTCTGTTCACAAATTCTTCATGTGTGTTCTATTTGAAACTCATTCAAATTCTTCACTTTGTCCTTGCTAGCCGAAGAAATTGTGAACGAAACTTTAAAATACTCTTATCCAAATTTTCGGCTTTTGCCGCTCAAACCGTTATGCATTCCACGGTATACTTATCTATTCACCCACGATCTCCACCTCTCAGTACGTGGGTGACACATGTCATGCGAATGAAAAGGGTCAGGGGCACGTACGTCCAAATTCTTCGGGCGAACAGTTTTTCACCTCAGCTATAAATACCCCCTTCCCTTCCTCATTTCGGTTTTACTCTTCTCGACCTCACTCCCTCGCTCGAGCTTCTCAAAACCTAGCGCCGCCGCTATCTCCATCGTCGCTGGTGAGTAAGAGCTTCACTGCCTCGACCTCGTCGCTATCGTACTCACGCCGGCCATGGAAATCATCTCTCCGCCGCCACCGTAGACGTCTTCCTCCGCCAAGTTAGGGCATGGAAGATGAGGGAGTCCGGGATTAAGGGTCCTCGGATAGCAGAACTATATACTTTGGCCGGACCATTGTACTATGGAGATACAAGATTGAAGACTTCGTCCCGTGTCTGGATGGGACTCTCCATTGCATGGAAGGCAAGCTTGGCAATTCGGATATGTAGATCTCCCTCTCTGTAACCGACTCTATATAACCCTAGCCCCCTCTGGTGTCTATATAAACCGGAGGGTTTAGTCTGTAGGATAACAACAAGCATAATCACAGGCTAGCTTCTAGGGTTTAGCCTCTACGATCTCGTGGTAGATCAACTCTTGTAATACTCATATCATCAAGATCATCTCAAGCAGGAAGTAGGATATTACCTCCATCGAGAGGGCCCGAACCTGGGTAAACATCGTGTCCCCCACCTCCTGTTACCATTAGCCTTAGACGCACAGTTTGGGACCCCCTACCCGAGATCCGCCGGTTTTGACACCGACATTGGTGCTTTCATTGAGAGTTCCACTGTGCCGTCCCGATAAGGCTTTATGGCTCGCCTTGTTGTCAAGGACAACATCACCTCTGGAGGAACCCTGGCTATAGGCCAGACTCTCCGGCTAGGAGGCTTTGTCATGGCCGCCCGTTCGGCCGTCGCGCCGACGATGACTTCTCAGGTCATCAAGAACAGCCTCCACGTCAGCCCGAAATCCACCGAGCAGATGGATCCAATGGAGCTCTCCTCCCTGAACGAGCTCTTGGATCGCATCGCCACCCTGGGAGTCGCCACGGACTATGATCGGATCGGGCTTAAACCCGACCAAATGGAGATTAACTCTCCACCGGTCACCCATCAGATAGTGGTGGTGGAGGAACAAAACAACAATTCTTCCTCTATCTTGAGGACAAACTATGTCCGGATTCCTGAGCTCTCCGAGCCGAACACCTGTCTATGGGAGGACATGGCACAGGCCCCGAACTTAGAATCGGGCAACGGGCCACAAATATTGGGCAATATCCTGGAGTTCGAACTGCCAAGCTCGAGAGGTCCTTTGCCCTTGGGTCTCAGATCGGGTCAGGATTTGGACTTAAAGCTTCCCACCCACCCAGACACAAGTGATCTTTCCCACATTAGACAAGATCCCCAAGAGACAGTACATCACTTCTGGGGCAGATTCCTCCTTGTAATGAGCAAGGTCAAGGACTGTCGCGAGGAAGACGCAGTCTCATTCTTTTGCAAAAATTGCACGGACAAGGGAATTCTCAACGCTATAAGTCACCGTGACATAGCACACTTTGCCAACTTGGCGGCCATAGTACAGAAGTACTGTGGGATGGAAAGCGCCTGGAAAACGCAAACAAAATTCTGGGATCCTCCGGCTCTTACTAAACCCCTCGTCCAAATTAAAAGGGTGCGCTCTCGCAAGTCACCCAATCCAATTACAAAGAAGCCAAAGCCCTCTACAGGACGTGGAACCATACTGGAGGGATGGCTCAATAGGCCATGCAAAATTCACAGCACACCGGGCATCATACCAACACACAACCTTAGAGCATGTTGGATACTCCGGCAGGTGGCCAAGAGCGGCGAGGATCTCATCATCAAGAATACCGCAGAGCACCATCCCACGGAGAATAACAATATAGTACTGATAGTCTTCGAGACTTTCGCCTCAAATAATAGGTGTAAGCAAGCACTCCGCAGCCTCGCTGAAGTCTGCCACGTCGCAGAAATAAATCCGTGGACAATACGGCCATAACCTTCAATGCCAGTGACGAGCCTCAATTCCGAACAGTCCGAGCACCAGACGCTTTGGTCCTTAGCACAATTGTGGACGGCTTCCGGCATACTAAAGTGCTCATGGACGGCGGCATCGGACTAAACCTCATCTATGAGGAAACTCTTAACAAAATGGAAATAGATAAGAGCCGCATTGAGCAAAGTAGCACGACCTTCAGAGGAATCATCCCTAGTCGGGAGGCATGATGCATGGGAAAAATTGCACTGGATGTGGTATTCGGCACGCCGGAGAATTATAGGTCAGAAGAAATCACATTCCAAGTGGCCCCGTTTAACAGTGGATACCACGCCCTTTTAGGGCGGGATGCATTCACAAGCTTCCAAGCTATACCCCATTACGGGTACATGAAGCTTAAGATGCCTGTGCCCAATGGAATCATCACTCTAGCCAGTGATCTGGACATAGCACTCCGCGCCGAAAATAAAACCGCCGCACTAGCCCTAGAGGAATTATCCGAAGCCCTCGCGGCCATAGAGTTAACTGTGCTGCGCTCCACAGTGGACAGGGACGACGTGATACTCGACAATGACCCAAGTCCACCTCTTTTAAAACCAGCGGATGAAATAGTCAAATTCCAGGTCCACCCAACGGACCCTACAAAAACATCATCAATTGGGGCACAGCTAAACCCCACAATAGACGCTACACTACAAGAGTTCTTGCGCGAGAATTGGGACATCTTCGCTTGGCATCCTTCAGACATGCCAGGTATCCCACGCAGGCTATCCGAGCATAGCCTAAAAATACTAAAGGGATACAAGCCGGTCAAGCAGACTCTTTGGCGCTTTTCAGAACCCAAGCGACAAGCCATCGGAGAAGAGCTAGCCAAACTACTCGAGGCTGGATTCATCAGAGAAATAAAACATCCAGACTGGCTAGCAAACCTGGTGATGGTACCAAAGAAGGACAAATCCGGGCACCTATGCGTCAATTTCAAGGACCTCAATAAGGCTTGCCCCAAGGATCCCTTCCCCATCCCCCGCATCGATCAAATCATCGGCGTGACCGCAAGATACGACTCTTTGTGTTTCCTCGACGCATACTCCGGATACCATCAAATCAAGATGGCGGAGTCCGATCAAGCTGCAACGGCATTTATCACTCCATACGACCCCTTCTGTTTTAACACCATGCCTTTCGGGCTCAAAAACGCCGGTGCAACCTATCAACGCATGATTCAGACATGCCTGGAAACACAGATCGGCAAAACAGTGGAGGCATACGTAGACAATGTGGTCATCAAAACCAGACACGTCGAAATCTTTAATAGACGATATGAGGCTTACGTTCGATAATCTCCGAACATTAGACATCAAGCTCAACCCAGAAAAATGCGTTTTCGGTGTACCTGCTGGAAGGTTCTTGGGCTTTATCATTTCCAATAGAGGAATCGAAGCAAACCCGGCTAAAATCCGAGCTCTGTCACAGTTGGCTACCCCAACAGACCTCAAGCAAATCCAGAAATTAACTGGATGCGTGGCCGCCTTAAGCCGCTTTATCTTCGGATTAGGAGAAAAGGCACTACCTCTTTATCGCCTTCTTTGACGCACCGAACACTTCGAGTGGACAGATGTGGCTACGGCTGGACTGGAGGAAATAAAAGCCCTCTTGGCCACCAATCCAATCCTGGCCACGCCAAATGTCGGCAAACCCATGCTGCTATATAGCTGCAACACACCAGGTTGTAAGCGCAGTGCTCGTCATCGAACGAGAGACAGATGAACATAAGTTCCCGCTTCAAAAGCTGGTATACTACGTATCCACTGTCCTCACACCATGCAAGTCACGGTACCCACATTATCAAAAGATAGCATACGCGGTCTTCATGGCATCCCAAAAACTATGACACTACTTTCAAGAGTGTTCGATAACGGTGGCCTCCGAAGTACCACTCAATGAGAAAATAAATAACCGCAATGCCACGGGCCAGATTGCTAAATGGGCTATCGAGCTCCTCCCATTCGACATAACATACAAGCCATGGCGAGCCATCAAGTTGCAAGTACTGGCTGACTTCATCGCCGAATGGAGAGAAGCCGAACTCCCTAAAGAGTACGGCACATACTCCAATTGGATCATGCATTTTGACGGCTCTAAGATGCTAGCCGAATATACGTACTCCAAATACTATACGCAGATTCCAACAATGCAGCCGAATATGAGGCCTTGTTGCATGGTCTTCGGATGGCAGTCTCCATGGGCATTCAATGTCTAGAAGTGCGTGGGGATTCAAATCTCGCAATATCTCAAATAAATGGAGACTTTGACGCTAAGGACCCAAAAATGGCGGCCTACCGTAATGCCTTCCTCAAAATGTCAGCTCGGTTCGAGGGGCTCGAATTCCACCATATGGTCCGAGAAAACAACCAAGCGGCGGATATTCTCTCCCGCATCGGCGCTAAACGCGACCCCGTCCCACCTAATATCTTTTTGGAAAGGCTGTTCAAGCCATCCGTGGTGTGGGAAGGGGAGACCGGCAATACCAGTCCGGATCTGCACACAACCCCAGATCCCGAACACTCTGACGTAATCGGAGGCTCTGCCACCGAAATAACACCTTCGGCCCATGCAATTGTGGCTATCATCGCCCCATGGACAGAACCCTTCTTAGCCTACTTAAATAGGCAAGAACTCCCTGAGGACCAAAATGAGGCACGTTGCATTGTGCGGCGCTCTAAAGCCTACAAAGTCCACGAGGGAGAGATTTATAAGAAAAGTGCGACGGGAGTGCTCCAAAGGTGCATCTCCGAAGAGGAAGGGCGGCAGCTCTTGGCCAAAATTCATGCCGGACTCGGCGGCCACCATGCCGCAGCTCGGGCGCTCATAAGCAAGGCCTTCCGTACAGGTTTCTATTGGCCAACAGCCCGGGCAGACGCACAGGACCTTGTCCAACATTGCGTCGGTTGCTAGCTTTTTGCAAATCAAAGCCATATGCCACCCACCGCCTCCAAACAATCCCCATAACTTGGCCCTTTGCGGTCTGGGGGCTCGATATGGTTGGACCCCTTAAAGGAGGAAGCCATAAGAAGAAATACTTGTTGGTCATGGTCGATAAATTCACCAAATGGATAGAAGCCAAACCAGTTATAATGGTCGAGTCCGGACCAGCGATAGACTTCATATCCGGGGTCGTACAACGTTACGGTGTCCCCCACAACATCATCACCGATAACGACTCAAACTTCATAGCCGATGAGGTGAAAACTTGGTGCGGCAAAATGGGCATAAAGCTCGATTATGCGTCCGTCTATCACCCCCAAGCAAACGGTCAAGTCGAACGAACGAATGGTCTTATTATGAGCGGCATTAAACCCAAACTAGTGCGATCCTTGAAGGAATCAGATACGCACTAGGTCAAGGAGCTCGACTCCGTACTATGGGGGCTGCGGACCACGCCAAATAGCACAATCGGATACACACCATTTTTTTATGGTGTACGTCGCAGAGGCAGTGCTACCCTACGATATCATCCATGACTCACCTAGAGTGTGCATGTACAAAGAGAGAGAAGCCGAGCTGGATCGGCAGGACAGCTTAGATGCCCTGGAGGAGGAGCGTGACGTCGCAAAGGCCCGTTCCGCATTCTATCAACAGCAGGCTCAAAGGTATCAAAGCAGAGAAGTACGGGCCAAAACTTATAACATTGGTGAGCTCGTTCTACGCCTACCAGAGAAGAAAAAGGACAAGCTCAAGCCCAAGTGGGAGGGTCCCTTCATCATCAATAAAGTTCTCACTGGGGGAGCGTATCGTCTGCGTGATGCATCAGATAATTGACTCGAGCCGAACCCATGGAACGCGGTCAGACTCCAAAGATTCTACGCCTAGTGCCGAACTCTGTGTTTGTCTCCTTACCTCCGCCTTCCTTTTTAAGTTATATCCTCTCTCTTTTTCCTTTTTTATATATATAGCCTTAAAAACTTCAAGTATGCTTCGACCGCACACTCCCGCCGCGCTACGCGCGCTCAATATACCTGGGGGCTTCTTATACAAAAGCTTAATATAATTATCTTCTGGGCTTTATGCCCACCAAATATGCGTCATTTCTCCATATGTGCCTTTTTTCACCACTATCTGCATCGATATGACTTAAGTTTTGGCCAAGCTGGGTTGCCTGGCTCTTGTGTTTATGTCCTATGTTCCCGTTAATTAGGCTAGGGCATAAGGGGAGCACCTCTACGATTGTTACTCCCGGGTCTGCCGGATGTGTACCTCAGACTGGGTGAAGCCGAAAGCTACCGTTCTTAAGGGAATATTCAGTCGGTGAACAAAAGATGTCTTTTACTTATTGCAAAACATGCCCCCAGATGCTTATATCCTGCGTCATTTTTTGCAGTTCGGACATGCACTTAAATGCATGCACACCCAGGGAAAGGAACCCTTAACGGAACTATCCCTGGAAGATGTTTCTTACTACCCATGTAATATAACATAGCTAGTTGGGTACTTGTCTGTTCAAGCACTTATGACCCCTACGCCTGGTTTCCACGCGTGGCCCGTTTTCACATAACTGAGCGGGTATTCGGATACACTCCAGACTATCGGGTCCAGAGGTTGAAGCGAAAAGGTCCGCCAAGACAAATGAGTTACAATCCGGCTAGGGACAAAATATGTCCTTTGAAGTACAAAGTCACTTAGACTGACTAAATTCTTCTTCTATACCATCCGAAAGGCTGTCTAGCCTACAATCCTATTGGTAATACTTAGCTGCTAATTCTACCTGGTCATATACCAGACTTACAGGGATCTCTTTCCCATCTGATCCTACAGGTCTGACCTCGGCCATGTGGTTTGGGTCAGCTGTGACGCCCCTGATTCAATCGTACACTAATCATGCACGCAAACGTGTACGATCAAGATCAGGGACTCACGGGAAGATATCACAACACAACTCTAAAACATAAATAAGTCATACAAGCATCATAATACAAGCCAGGGGCCTCGAGGGCTCGAATACAAGTGCTCGATCATAGACGAGTCAGCGGAAGCAACAATATCTGAGTACAGACATAAGTTAAACAAGTTTGCCTTAAGAAGGCTAGCACAAACTGGGATACAGATCGAAAGAGGCGCAGGCCTCCTGCCTGGGATCCTCCTAACTACTCCTGGTCGTCGTTAGCGGGCTGCACGTAGTAGTAGGCACCTCCGGTGTAGTAGGGGGTCGTCGTCGATGGTGGCGTCTGGCTCCAGGGCTCCAGCATCTGGTTGCGACAACCAGGTAGAAGGGAAAGGGGGAAAAGAGGGGGAAAAGCAACCGTGAGTACTCATCCAAAGTACTCGCAAGCAAGGAGCTACACTACATATGCATGGATATATGTGTAAAGGGCCATATCAGTGGACTGAACTGCAGAATGCCAGAATAAGAGGGGGATAGCTAGTCTTATCGAAGACTACGCTTCTAGTCACCTCCGTCTTGCAACAAGTAGAAGCGGGTAGGTTGAAGTCCTCCAAGTAGCATCTCCATTGTAGAATCTCCAAATAGCAACTCCAAGTAACAACTCCAGTAGCATCTCCAGCAGCATCGCAGTAGCATAATCCTACCCGGCGATCCTCTCCTCGTCGCCCTGTTGAAAAGCGATCACCGGGTTGTCTGTGGAACTTGGAAGGGTGTGTTTTATTAAGTATCCGGTTCTAGTTGTCATAAGGTCAAGGTACAACTCCAAGTCGTCCTGTTACCGAAGATCACGGCTATTCGAATAGATTAACTTCCCTGCAGGGGTGCACCACATAGCCCAACACGCTCGATCCCATTTGGCCGGACACACTTTCCTGGGTCATGCCCGGCCTCGGAAGATCAACACGTCGCAGCCCCACCTAGGCTCAACAGAGAGGCCAGCACGCCGGTCTAAACCTAAGCGCATAGGGGTCTGGGCCCATCGCCCATAGCACACCTGCACGTTGCGTACGCGGCCGAAAGGAGACCTAGCCTAGTGGCGTTCCAGTCCAATTCGGCGCGCGCCGCTCCGTCGCTGACGTCTGAAGTGCTTCGGCTGATACCACGATGTCGGGATACCCATAACTACTCCCACGTAGATGGTTAGTGCATATAGGCTCGTAGCCAGACTCAGATCAAATACCAAGATCTCGTTAAGCGTGTTATTATGAAGGAACCGTGGACGCCGACCAGGGCCAGGCCCACCTCTCTCCTAGGCGGTCTCAACCTGCCCTGTCGCTCCGCCACAAAGATCCACACAGAGGGCCGTCGGGACAAAGGTCCTTTCAGCCCCCAATCCGTGAATCACTCGCGGGTACTCTTCGAGCTGACCCGACTTTAGTCACCATCTGTATAGTATGTATGTATGTATAGTATATACCCGTGATCACCTCCCGAGTGATCACGGCCAATAGTATAGCAAGGCAGACCGACAAGAATGTAGGGCCAATGATGATAAACTAGCATCCTATACTAAGCATTTAGGATTGCAGGTAAGGTATCAACAGGTGTAGCAACAATGTCAGGCTATGCATCAGAATAGGATCAACGGAAAGCAGTAACAGGCTACACTACTCTAATGCAAGCAGTATAGAAGAGAATAGGCAATATCTGGCGATCAAGGGGGGGGGGCTTGCCTGGTTGCTCAGACAAGGAGGGGTCGTCGGTGACGTAGTCGACCACAGGGGCATCAGCATCGGTCTCGGAGTCTACCGGAAAGGAGTAACGGAGGGGGAACACAATAAATAACAGAGCAATCAAATGTAACACAAAGCAAGACGCGACAATACGTTGTGCTAGGGGTGACCTAACGTAGGGATAGGCGATACCGGTGAAGGGGGAAACATCCGGGAAAATATCCCCGGTGTTTCGTGTTTTCGGGCAGAGGAGCCGGAGGGGGAAAGTTGCGAGTTTGATATGTTAGGGGTGCGTGGAGGACGAACGGACTGCGTATCCGGATTCATCTCGTCGTTCTGAGCAACTTTCATGTAGAAAGTATTTTCATCTGAGCTACGGTTTATTTTATATGTTTTTCTAAAGTTTTAATCATTTTTAGAATTTATTTAATTATTTAATTCTAACCTTATCCAGAATAGTGCATGCTGACGTCATCATGACGTCAGCAGTCAACAGAGAGTTGACTGGTCAACTGACGTGTGGGTCCCGTTCGTCATTGTCCGAGATTAATCAAAACAGATTAATTAGTTTAATTAGTAATTAGGATAATCTAATCAGGATTAGTTAAGTTAATTAATTTAATTAACCAATTAATTAATTAATGTTTTTATTATTTTCTTTTAATCTTTTTTTTATAAACGTTCCAGGGGCTAGGCCCCACATGTCATTGGGTCAGGGGGCCTTAACGGGCGCCGGCGCTAACGGCAGCGGGTGTGGTGCCCGTGCCCGAGGCCGTAGCCTGCCCGAGCGATGGGGGGGAGCCGGGTACGGGCTCCGACGGCCAAGGACCGCGATGGCACTGGCCGGAACAAGGCGGCAGGGCGGAGGCGGGACGGCGCCTGGGGTGAGCAGCATCGGCTGGAGCGGCTGAGCGCGGTCGTCCGGCGCGGCGCAGGAGCAGAGCGCCGGCGTAGGAGGGAGGCAGCAGCAGCGCGAATGCAGGTGGGGTGAGGTTGCGTCATGCGGGTGCGTACAAGAGCTGCGGTGGCCGCCGCGGGCAGCACCGACGCAGGTTGCAGGGGAGCGCTGCTGGTGCGGCCGTGGGCGCGAACGACACGGGCGGGCGCCGAGCGCGGCAAGGACGTCGACTGCGGGGGCGCGACGCGACGGAGCATCGTCGGGGCAGTCGGGAGCGACGAGCAGCGGAGGGAACGAGCATGGGGTGAGGGGAAGAGAGGAGGTGCGCGGCTCACATCGGGTGGTGTAGGGCACTGGCAGTGGGTGCGGGGAGGCTCGTGGTGGCCGGAGTCGGTGGCGGCGTGCGGCGGCCCGAGGTGGAAGCCGAGCACGGGGCGGCGTCGTTGGGGCGGCCCCCTCCCGATCCAGCGGAATCGGGCAGAGGAGGGCGGAGGAGCGCGTCGTCTGGGACGGCGGCCGATGATGGGGCTTGAGGCGGTGGTGGCGTCCGGCGAGGAGGGGAATTCCGAACGGCGACGGTTGGCGAAGAGGAGCCGGCGCCCGATCCAGATCGGGATCGGGAGGAGACGAGGGAGAGAGGGGAATGTGGGGGGGGGAGGAGTGGGGTAGTGGGCTAGGGTTTCGGTGTCCCCAGGGGGGTTAAGGGAGTGAGGGGGGGCCGGATGGGCCAATGGGTCGGTCGGCTGGGCCGTTTGGCCCAGTTGGCCAGGGGGTTTTCCCCCCTCCCTTTATTCATTCGGTTTGTTTTTTTTTCTTTTCTTATTTTTCTTTTTTTGTTTTAATTCATTTTAAAATATTCAGACACTTTATAAAAATGTGTGCACTCCACCATAATTACCGATGTAATATTTGACAACCACCGAACTTTTTAGTTTTAATTTTTGAAAACTTTTATTGTCATCATAAATTTGAATTTGAATTTCGAACTAGGTTCCGAACTAACGCGAGTTTATCCACAGTAACCGAGGTGACGTGGCATCATTAGCGGGGATTACTGTAGCTTAATTACCCGGGCGTCACATCAGCCTTGGTGTATCACATCTTCAGCATGGCCCAGGCTTCCCTTGCACCTTGTCGGCAGGCCGATATCTTCCCTAATCGGAAGCGCCACCGCGCTCCCTTGAGCATCTCTACAAGCTCCCCCATGCCTCCGGGCAGGGAGGCGTATGGCCACAAGGCCTGGGCAATGCTCTGCATCACCTGCCGAACTTGTTCGTGAAGTTGTGAGAGCTCCTACAGAAGATCGCCTGCAGATCCGGGCATCTCCTCTTTGGGACGACCTGTCAACATACCTACAGATATAATTCTGTTACCCCGCTTCTTCGTCAAACTTTATAGTGGTTCTTTAGCGCATTTACTAAAAATGTCGCGTCGAAGCCTCTTATTCTCCTTCACGGAGTCAGCAAGCTGGGCCCGAACATCCTTTAATTCGACGTCCAGTCGGGTGTTCGCGTCCTGGAGATTATTTTTCTCCCGTATAACCTTTGTAAGCACACGCTCGCCAGCCTTCAGTTGTCGTTGAGCATGTTGCTCATCCTCTGGTATGATCTTCGGATTGCCTCCGGGATTGTCTGCAGAATCTATTGTTAGATTTGCATTCATGCCGAATACTAACTGGTACATGCCATTACATTATTTTCGATCAAAACAATTATTACCAGATGGGGCCTTCGTGGACTCCTCCATTACGGCAATTGCGGCCCGCAGTTGGGCTTTGCACTCCTCTAACTCTTTAGACAGTTGGGTATTCTTCTCTGTCAGAACCTATGCACACGAGGATCCTTAAATCAGTTGTGCCAACTATTTCATGTCTCAAGGGCTACTGATATACATACTTATCAAATTTTCTTACCCGTATATCCTTTATGTATTGGTCCGTGGCTCTGGCAAGGCCATCTTGAGCATCCCGAATGTACGCTTCCCCTGAGTTGAAGGCATTGAACACCTCTTCAGAGAAATTAGGGTCGCGTAGTGTGGCCCGTCGGTGCCTATGATTCATGGCACTCTCCACTTTGGAGTTTGTAACGGAGAATCTATCCGCATCCTCTGTACGAGGATCGTCCGGCGTTGTCCCCGCGTTGACCTCTGCCCTTGAGCCTGGCCTCGGAGTCCGGCTGGTGGAGGCGTGGCCGGCAGGCCCTCCGGATATAGTCCGGCGAGTGCTTTTTCTGCCAGGAGACAACGGACATTGTTATATTTTAACGATGATAATTACGTGGCAGGTTTTTAAACATACCTTTGCAATGGCGTCTCGGTCCTGACCGCCTTCCTTTTAAGCCTACCCGGCTTCGATGCCCCTTGTTGATGAGTCCCGTGGGTACGGCATGGCGTCCCGATGGCCTTCCCTGTAAAACACAATACATATGTGGTGGGTAAGGCGCAAAGAGGGAATCCTTTTTGGAAGTTGGGACTCCGGCTTTACTTACATGTGATACAAGAAGTAGGCCAGGATAATCAGCTATGATGGCCACCAACGCACCATCGCAGCTTAACTGATAAAATGTCCTGTCGACGAGCTCCACAAATGTGTCTGGATCTTCTTTGAGTCCGGGGTCGAGGGCCCGGTTGGGGTCCTCTGACTGTGGAGACGGGTTGTGAACCTCCCTCATAGCTCTTCGCAGTTCCTGCTATGAATTCACAAGGTAAACATTTGTGCTAAAAATGCGGGAAAGACTGGAATAAAAGATAGCAGCTCACCCAGGTGGGGGTTGTACATGGAGAATCCATCCCGTGGCTTGATACGGATGAACTCCTCTTCTTCTCATTTGTACAAATCGGACAGTATCTTCGCCAGAGCGGCGGCAGAGTCCGGACCTTTACGGCCGCAGCGGGTGGCATCGTCTTCTCCATTGAAGTGCCACATTGGTTTCCCCCGATATTGAAGTGGCTGCACTCCCCGCATTATACATATTGACATAACCTCAATTATTGTCAGTCCTGATTTGGCCAGCGTCTTTATCCCGTCCATCAGGAAAAGGATATCTCTGTTATCTTCCTACTGGGGGATCCAGTGGCGCCAGCTATGGCGTTTCTTCAACGGGGCATTTACAAACTCGGGAAGGTCCTTTCGGATAGGGTCCAGATGGCGGACATCCTCCATGTAGAACCACTCCGGAGGCCAGTCTTCGGATGTCTTCTTTGGGGTACCGGACAGGTATCTGGTCCCGGTGATGCGCCATATTTCAGCTCCGCCCACATACCGACCCCTCCTGAGTGCGGGGTACGAGGCAGAATAGCCTCTTCCACAGCTCGAAATGAGCTTCGCAACCCAGAAATAGCTCGCAGAAGGCAACGTAGCCTGCGATATGCAGTATGCAGGCTGGGGTAAAGTTATGCAGCTGGAGGCCGTAGAACTCCAGGAGCCCGCGGAGGAAAGGATGGATTGGAAATCCGAGTCCCCTCAGCAAATAGGGGACGAAGCAGACCCGCTCCCCCTTGGATGGGTTTGGAGAACTCTCCGCTTTCTCCCCGCCATTATAAGTGGCTAGTCCAGCTCGGACAGGGACCATGTACGTAGGCAGGAGAAACCCCTGGGTTTGCAACTCTACTAGTCGACTATGGGGGACAGAACAATTCTCCCAATCGCCTAGCCTAGTGCTACGGGAGCGAGAGGAGGAGCTGCGACAGCCGGCCATGATAGGATGGTTTCTTCCGGGCGTGTTCTGATGAATACTCGCTGGGGAAGAATGGTGTGATTTGGATCTGAGGATCCCCGTCTCCTTAAATAGGCGATTTACTTGCATGGTCAGGGTGGCAAATGTAAAAATGCTCCGACTTCTCGCATTCGCTCGACACGTGGAGACTGCCATTATTAAAGCACATAAGCCGAGGAGTGCAACATTAACGGAAAGCCAGATACTGCTCGTTACAACAGGTACTCCGACGAATTTGGTGAAGAACCCGCCTTGCAATGCCGAAGACAATCTTCGTGCCGGACTCATTGTCATTGAAGCCTGGTTCGGGGGCTACTGAGGGAGTCCGGGATTAAGGGGTCCTCGAATAGTCAGACTATATATTTTGGAGATACAAGATCGAAGACTTCGTCTGTGTCCAGATGGGACTCTCCTTTGCATGGAAGGCAAGCCTGGCAATTCGGAAATGTAGATCTCCCTCTCTGTAACCGACTCTGCGTAACCCTAGCCCCCTCCGGTGTCTATATAAACCGGAGGGTTTAGTCTGTAGGACAACAACAATCATAATCATAGGCTAGCTTCTAGGGTTTAACCTCTACGATCTCGTGGTAGATCAACTCTTGTAATACTCATATCATCAAGATCAATCAAGCAGGAAGTCGGGTATTACCACCATCGAGAGGGCCCGAACCTAGGTAAACATTGTGTCCACCGCCTCCTGTTACCATTAGCCTTAGACACACAGTTCGGGACCCCCTACCCGAGATCCGCCGGTTTTGACACCGACAGATTGCGGCGTTCTGGGAACGGGGTTACCCAGACTTGCCTGTCTACGGCCTGCGGCGTGGCTCAAGGAGTGACCCAGTGTGGCCCATCTTCATCAACATATGCTCAAGACCCTCGCGAGGGGCTGAGCCTCGCGGGGCGAACGACAGGAGGCTTCCTCGGGCACGGCCTCGTCAGGCTGGCTCGTGAGGAGGCAGAGAAATCAAGGCGGGGTACCTCACGAGGTTCCCATGACGCAAGCCATGACGACCAAGGCCAGGCGGGCGCCGGCCTGCACAGAGCCCTTGTTTCCCCTTTGGTGCAAAGGGGGCAAGCGCATGCAAGAGTATCTAGCAAAGGCAACCATTTCATGCAACAAGACCAAGACCAGCAGGACGGCAGGATGGAGGTCATCGTGGAGTCCAAGCCGGCGTCATCGTCAGGGTCTTTGGCAGGCGAGGACCAACTTTACTCAGGATAAGTGTACTAGATGTTCCCCTTCAAAATGGCCAATTGTTGCGCCCTTCCCGCTCAATATTTGGGGAGAGGTCCAGGGCCTCCGCCTATAAATAGGACTAGCCACCCACAGGGTAGAGGCATCTGCATTTCGAGATGAGGAGATTTCGGGCATTTGCATCTGGAGATAGCGAGAGAGAGAGAGGCGACTGAACTCCCCCTAGCAGTTCATCGCTCCAGCCAAGAATAGACCCTCGCGAGGCTGTTCTTCCTTGTACTATTCATCATCAGCCCCAGAGGCAATCCACCACACCACACACTGGAGTAGGGTGTTACACCACAATGGTGGCCCGAACCAGTATAAACCTCGTGTCCTTTGTGATGTTCTTCGTGTAGTTTAGATTCTTGCGAGGCGACGAGACACGGGTAGGCAGTAGGTGTGATCTTCGCGCGCACCCCAGAGTTCGAACCTTGAGGGTCTGCCGGAACCCGAAATCCGACATTTAGCGCGCCAGGTAGGGGTGCACCAGAATCTGCCTTCCGTCGCCTCGTGTTTCGCCGCCCGTTGCATCCACAACGAGCAGCAGGCGTCGTCCCTGCATCCTTCGGTGCGGCGAGAAGGCCGCACCGCCACCCCGTCGCTAACTCCAGCCGGCTCCTCGTCCCACGCCCGTCGCGCCCCTGCGGACGCGCACGCCGCGCAGCTCCTGGCGTGGGAACTCCTGCACTACCGCCCGTCGATGACCTCTACGATGAGTGGCTGGCCCGCATCACCGAGCTCGTCAGTGCCGCTGGGGGCTCCCCTGCGTCATCCCTCTCGCTACACCGCGCCCTGCCCTGCGCGGGCGACGAAGCTCCGGGGGCGCCTCAGCCACCTCCCCCTCAAGAAGGCGCATTGGCCCCAAGGCGCGTGGCCCCTGGGCGGAACCCACTCCGTCCGGCGCCAGCACAGCAAGAGAAGAGCTGCCAAGAGATCCCTCGTCCCCAAGAAGCTGCTCGTGTGCTCCCCGCACCGGCCCGACACGAACGCGCTCCTGCTCCAGCACGCCAAGACCCCGCTCTGCTCCTGGCGGCAGCGCACGGAGACCCGCAAGATCAAGCTCTCCGTCATCCAAGGCCTCCCGCGGCCACTGCAGGCTGCCATGCCTTCACCGCCGAGCTGCGCAGCGTGGCCTGGTCGGGCAAGTTCGAGCCAGATCTGCCCCCGCGCTACGATGGCACGGCTGACCCTGCTGAGTTCCTCCAGCTCTATGAGCTGGGCACCGAAGCCGCCAACGGGGACGAGAAGGTCATGGCGAACTGGTTCCCCATGGCGCTCAAGGACGGCGCCTGCACCTGGCTGCTGAACCTGGCTCCTGGCACGATATCCTCCTGGGCCGAGATGCGCACCCGATCCATCGCCAACTTCCAAGGCACCCACGGGCGGCCCCCGGCCATGAGCGACTTGCACCGCATCAAGCAGTAGCCGGGAGAAACCCTGCAGAAGTTCATCCAGTGTTTCAACAACGCTCGCCTTAAGATCCTCAAGGTGTCTGAGGAGGCCATCATCTCAGCCTTCTCTGACGGCGTGCGTGATGTCAAGATGAAGGAGGAGCTCATGATCCATGAGGACCTGTGCACCTCCCTGGAGCTGTTCAATCTAGCGACCAAGTACGCTAGGGCTGAGGAAGGGCGCCTTTCCCTCCTCGAGCTGCCAGCTGCTGACCTAGAAGAGAAGAAGCCCAAGGCCAAGGACGTAAAGCGCAAGGGGGCTGCCGTACTTGCAGCAGAACCGGACACCAAGCGAGGCAGGGATCAGCCTGAGTCATCCATGGGCAGCCGGTACTGCGTGTACCATGACCTCCACACCCACAACACCAACGAATGCCAAGAGCTCAGGGCCATGCGGGACGTGCGTGCCGGCCGACGCCCCGAGCGCAGCGACCGGGGCTATGGCCGAGGAGGAGGAAGAGGTGGAGGATGATGGGAAGACCGTGGCCCTCGCCAAGGGTGGCGTGACCGACCTCGCAAGGACCGCTGGCAAGATCAGCCTCGTGAGGGAGGTTGGAGGGACACACCTCGCGAGGGGGGTTGGAGGGATCAGCCTCACGAGGATCGCCCACAAGGCAATGCGGGCCACCCTCCTCTGCCACCACAGCCGAGGAGGAATGAAGACCATCACCAGGACGAGGGGGCTGGAGGCTTCCAGGAGCCGCGCGCAATCACTTGCATCTTGGGCGGCGCTCAAGCCCCGGCCTCTCAGCGCATATTCAAGCAGTTTGCTCATGAAGTGAATGCAGTCCTCCCCAAGCTTGAGGCCACACGCCCTCTCAGGTGGTCAGCATGCGCCATCATGTTTAGTTCAGCGGATCAGCTCAAGTGCGCAGCCACAGCCGGAGTCCTCCCGATGCTTTGTTCCCCAATCATCAGCAATGTGCAAGTCACCAGGACACTCATCGACGGCGGACCAGGGCTGAATGTCCTATCCGTCGAGATGTTCAACAATCTCCAAGTGCCCTACAATCAGCTGCAGCCAACCAAGCCTTTCTCAAGAATCACTGATGGTTCCACGGTTCCGATAGGGCAGGTCCGCCTTCCTGTTACCTTCGGGAAGCGCGACAACTACCGCACCGAGCTCATTGACTTCGACATCGCTCACATTCGCCTACCGTACAATGCCATCCTCGCGTACCCGGCCCTAGCCAAGTTCATGGCCGTGACTCATCACGGCTACAATGTCCTCAAGATGCCAGGAAGCGGTGGAGTCATCACGGTGCCTTGTGAAGAGAGAGACGCTGTGTGTTCTCTGGAACGTGCTTTTCAAGACGCGTCAATTGAAGACCCAGATCACAGGAGCGGGAGGCTTCCCGAGGCTGTCCCTAAGAAGAAGAAGACATCGCCTGGTCCGACCCCTCGAGAGGCAGGCCCCTCAGGGTCTACGCCTGTTCCGGGGGCGCCTCCTGTCGCATAGGAAGGCGTGCCTGGCGCTCTCCTCGGGCAAGGCTCGGGGGCTCTCTCCTGGAGGGCCATCGACTTTGCTAGGATCACGAGGAGGCGCTCGGGCACCACTTGGAGGCGTGTTTCGAAACACGTTTCCCGCGGGAAGGGGTAAGGCAAGGAGGGTCAAACCCTCAGGAGTTCGTCAGCAAGATCATTCAGGAGTTGCAGGAGTCAAGAGTCATGAGTGGTAGCCGCCGCTTACCCGCCGTAGCTCCCCATCCAGGCGAGGATGGTGGGTTGTGCGTCTGCGTCGACATACCAGGACTCAACCGAGCCGCCTCTCAGGAGCGCCTCTGGCCCTCACGTGTGGGACGCTGCGAAGGTCCACCCCACAACTATGTTCGGATGCCTTACGGCCTGCCAAATGTGGTTGCGGTGCGTCAGCGCCTCATGAGGAGCATCCTGGAGGATCAAGCGGCCAGGCGTTCCACAGTCCTGGCGGAGATGGAGATGGTCCGCGATGAGCCGCCAGCGCCTCCGGAGCCTCCCAAGGCTCCTAGGCCTAGCGGCTCGTGAAGATCGGCTTCCGCAGCGCACGCTGTCCGCTACTTCAGCATCCTTTTATCTTCAACAGCATCAAGTGACATCCTTCGAGTTCATTTTCAGCTGGGAGCGCCCCCTACGGCTGCATCATTCCCAGACCGCGTTGGTCCGTCCCTGCGGCATGTATCCCTCTGGTTCATGTTTTTAGTTTACTTTATTGGGGGTGCCCCTCGGGCTGCATTATCCCCAAGCCACCTGGGCCAGACCCAGTGGCATGTATTCCTCTCGCGTTTATTCGAGTCATGCGTTTGACCCATCATGATCGTTATTTGATGTCTGTCCACGGCACCATTCTTCCTTCATGTAGGCCGCTTGCACGTTAAGGGGGGGGGGTACCTGAGCATTGTGACTCATGGGCTCTTACTGGTTCTCTAGCCCTCACCCTCTGGCCTTGTCCACGGCATCGCAACCTGGCATACCAGCGACGGCTGAGCCCGCTCGAGGGCCGGGACCCGAGGACGTAGAGCGCCGACATCTAACCAAATTGCAGGAACACATTACAAGTAAAGGCCCAGAGCCAGGCGCAACCCGCCTTGAGGTAGGGCCCCGTGAGTCCCGCGCTGGCTCACGGGTGCCCAGATACACCTCGTCAGGCCCTACCGTGCCAGCCACGTGTCAGGGAAGGGCTGTACACGCCCCGGGGGCTCCTCCCGGAGGGGAGCCCCCTCCCACGCACCAGTGGAAGCACCATGCTTCGTGCTGGCTGACGACACTACCGAGGAGCGGCTATGCCCGTACACATACAGAAGCGCTATGCTCCACGCTGGTGATAAACAACTGAGGGTGGCCCCCAGCCGCATCAACCTCAGGGAACCCAAAGCTCAATGTCTGGCCCCATCGTAACGCCTCCCCTCGGGAGTGCCATACGAGGGGGCTGGGAATGGGGGTGTCAGGACCCCGACTCGATGTCACATCGATCTAGCTGGTAACACCTCATATCACTTTGCGGCCTCACGCACGGTATCCCCACGGGTGTCGTCTTACCTTTTCCCGGGACCGTTTGCGCCTTTTGGCTCACGTATATGATAGTGTCGCTAGCATCCATATGATAAGGAGCCCGGGCTGACATGACTAGTCGTAAACCCAAAGTGGCACAGACTTACAGGGACAGGCATTCATGACCCAGCTTCGAACGTGTCGGTCATCAGCAAGTGGGTCCGGGCTTGTAGCACTGGGCTAGCAGGACTTCGGTAAACCGGGCTGTAGCGGGCTAACAGGACTCCGGTACTCAAAGCGTGACATTTCCCCGAAGGGACAGACACAGGAACGAAGAAGGACACATGCCGGCCAGCCTAAGTGTTCCAGAGCAGTAGCAAGCTACCATGGCTCAGCGGTAACACTAGGAGACATTTCCCGGTAAGAGAGGCTACTAAAGATAAACAACTAGATAGTCAGATCCCACACATACCAAGCATTTCAATCATACACACAATATGCTCGATATGTGCAAATACAACGAAGCATCACAACATGACTCTATGACACAAGTACTTTATTTAAGGCTCAGGGAGCCATACATAACATTCACAAAGGTACGGGTCTCACGACCCAACATACAAGTCATACAGTCATACAAGCCAGCAGCGGAAGTACATTGTCTGGGTACAGACAACTAGTAAAATAAAAGAGGCTTGGAAAGCCTAGCTATACTACGTGGTCCATCACAAGCTCAGGGTCACCTCCTGGGTCCTTAGCCTACTCGTTGATGTCAACGTCTACATAGAACCCATCAGAAGGGGTTGCAGCGTCTTCTGTAAAAATGTAGATTATAGCAACATGAGTACAAAGGTACTCAGCAAGACTTACATCAGATCCTACATACATGCATAGTATCAAGAAGGGCTGGTGGAGTTATTGCAGCAAGCCAGCTTTGACTCTTGGCTAGACTATCCTACGATACTCCAACTTGAAATGGTTTTGCGCACACGAGTCCACTACTCACCACTTCAATACACTACCGAGGATCCACCTCCGTCTTCCTACGAAAGAGCCATCCTCGGCACTCACACTTATCTTGAGGCTTTTAGTAGTTTCCATTTACTTGTCTATGAACTGTATAGGCAACCCAGTAGTCCTTTACCGCGGACGCGGCTATTCGAATAGATCATGTTAACCCTGCAGGGGTTGTACTTCTTCATACACGCTCTCACCACTTACTGTCGTTTACACGACATGTACTCGGCAACCTTCAAGCGGAAGCCCAACGTGGTGTCGGCCACGACCTACCTAATCACCTAAGCCTCCAGTCCAGGTTTATCGCCTATTCAGGTTCCATCCGCAGGGAGTCCGGCCGAGGTTTCCCATACGGCCCGAACGATGTGAACAGGGTTCCCGAGATACCTAACGGGTATTCGTACACCCGGCCACGTACCTACCGCATCACAGCCCACCCCTACGGTCAGCGCTGTCCACGGCCTCCAGTAGGCTACAAACACCAGAAACTACTTGCAACTCCTGGACGGAGAACTAGGGTGAATAAGAAGCCGAGAGGGTCCATTGGTTTCGGGCCCAATGCATGGTAGTAGCTGATTCTTAAATCACACATACAGATCTCAGTGCTTAAGGTCGGCTTCAATGAAACAACCCACCATGTACTCCTACATGGCCTCTCATCGATACCTTTACCAAATCGTGTTCACCACACCACTCCCATTACCGACATAATCATTTCACTCTAGCCATCTCCCAGATGAACCAGACCTGACACGACTCTAAGCATAGCAGGCATAGCAAGGTAGGAACAACACATACATATGGCTCAATCAACTCCTACACATGCTAGTGGGTTTCATCTAGTTACTGTGGCAATGACAGGTCATGCAGAGGAAATGGGTTCAACTACCGTAGCACACAGCAGTTTGAATCGCGTTGTCTTAATGCAGTAAAAGAGAGCAGGAGCGAGAACATGGATTGTATCGATATGATCAAATGGTTGGTTGCTTGCCTGATGGTTCGATGCACTGATATGGTTCTTCGTTAGGGTAATCACGGTATTCCTCGGGGCAGAACCTGTCGCAAAGGACATCGATACACAAGCATCACCAAACAATGTGCAACAATATGATGCATGCATGAAACATGGCAATATGAGTGTGTTGGGCTAATGCAACTAAAACCAGAAGGGTTTGAACAAATTTGAATCAAAGATTCAAATTTCAAACTCAAACATGGCCTCTTTTAGTGCTTTTCCTTATTCTGCTTAAAACATCAATTTAACTTGTTTGATCATGCATGAAAATAGTACAGATGGATAGATTGGATTTTTCTGATCATTTTTCATATATAATTTGTCCAATTTGGAGTTACAGAATAAAAGTTATGAATTTTTGAAGTTTAAATAATATTCTGGAATTTCCTGATTTAATTTAAATCCAGAAATATAATTACTGCGCCAGCATGACGTCAGCATGACGTCAGTGGTCAACTGTGGCTGGCTGAAGTCAAACCTGACGTGTGGGGGCCACACGTCAGTGACAGGGGGGTTAAACAGGTTTAAATTAATCCTAATTACTAATTAGTGGCGCTGGGGCCACTGTCAGTGTCAGGGGGGGTTGACTAACAGTAGTTAGCGCTAACCTAACCACCTGGCCGACAGGGCCCACGCGTCAGTGACCCTGGGGGGTCAAACCCCAGGTCGGACAAGTCAAACCCCACCGGCGACATGACGCCGGCGAGGTCCGAGACGGCGGCGAGAGTGCTTTTTGCCATTCCGGCAACCAAATGGACGGCGGAAAGCATCTACGTGTTGCTGAGGTTGAGCCGCGACTATTGGTGGTGGTGGTTGGGCTCGGGGCGGCCGGAGTTGACGGCGGCGAGCTCGGCTGCGGCGGCCGGAGTTCGGGTGCGGTCGGAAACGGCGTTGCAGGGCGTTAGGGGTGGTGTTGGTGCGTGCTACGTGCTCCTAGTGAGGTGTGGAGCACGATGGTGTGCTCGGTTGGGCGCTACGGCGACCGTGGCCACGACGGCGACATCGTCGGCGACGTGGAGCTCTCGGCCGAGGTGGGGCTAGGGCCTAGAGGTCGGGAGAGACCAGGGGAGAAGGGGGAAACGACTCGGGGGCTCACCGCGGTTGCAGCGGGCGTCGAAGTGGGCTCGGGGACGCGCCGGGGACGACGAATTTGACGGCGACGGTGGTCGGAGCCCGAAGAGGGGAACGGCGACGTGGCGGCGATGCAGGGCTTCCGGAGACCCGTGGAGCGGTGGGGAGGAAGAGGGAGTCGAGGCGGAGCTCCTGAGCTAGTCGGGGGAGCGAGGGGTGGTCGGAGACGGCGGCTATGGCGAACGGCGGCGACGGTGGTCTTCGGCCGTGAGAAAGAGGGAGGGAGCAGCACGGGAGAGAGAGAGGGATAAGGCCAGGGAATCGGGCGGCACCGAGAAGAAGCGCCGCGGCGTCGCGCTGGCGGGGGAGGCAGGCAGGCGAGCTGGTGGCGTGGCGCTCCGGCCGTGCGCGCGCGCCGGCCACACTCCCCTCCCTCTGTCTGGATGAAGACGACAGAGGAGGGAGGTGGGCTGGGCTGGCTGCCGGCTGGGCCAGCCAGCTGGCTGGGCCGCACAGTGGAGGAGCCCAGGTAAGCTCCTCCTGTCATTTCCTTTTTTTGTTTTTTAATTTCTGACATTTGTTTTGATTTAAAAAATATATTAAATCATTTATTTAACTTATGCCAAATTTTGCAGGAGCTATTTATATTATTCCAGAGCTCTTTTATAATTGGCATAATATTTGGCATATATTAATATATATAATTAATATATTTCCAATGCAAATATTTATGCTTTAATTCCAAATGCCCAAAAATAAATGTCCATGAGCCACTAAAATATTGGTTTGATTTTTATCTCTGTCCAATATTTTCAGGGAGCAACATGAGCATTTTCTTGGACCCTTTTGGAGAAATTTTTATTTGGTCATTTTCAGAATGGTTCTGAGGGTTTCACAGATCCTCATTTCAAGTTTCTGATGAAAGAGTAAACATGATGCAACACTCTAATGCATGACTAGCTAGGATGTGACAACTCACCCCCACTCAAAAGAATCTCGTCCCGAGATTTGGGTTCCTCCGAGAAGAAGGCGGGATATTCAAGTCGAAGACGATCCTCCCTTTCCCAGGTTGCTTCATCTTCAGAATGGTGCGACCATTGAACCTTGAGAAACTTGATATTATGACGTCGCGTGGTACGTTCGGCTTGATCGAGGATACGAATGGGGTACTCTCGATATGTAGGATCATCTTGGAGATCAAGCGTTTCGTGGTCCACTTCACGGATAGGATCCGAGAAGCAACGCCTGAGTTGAGAAACGTGGAAGACATCGTGAACTCCGGAGAGGTGCGGAGGTAGTTCCAACTGGTAGGCAACTTCTCCTCGTTTGGCAAGAATGCGAAAAGGTCCAATGTAACGAGGAAGCCAATTTGCCTTTGATACCGAAACGATGGGTTCCCTTCAGAGGGGTGACCCGAAGATAAGCCTTCTCGTCAACCTCGAAAGTCATAGCCTTATGTTTTCGGTCATATTGACTCTTTTGACGATATTGGGCTGTTTTCAACTTTTCACGAACGATACGAACTTGTTCTTCTGCTTCCTGAATCATATCCGGGCCAAAGAATTGTCTTTCCCCGGTCTCTGACCAGTTAAGGGGTGTTCGACATCGTCGTCCATAGAGAACTTCAAAAGGGGCTTTACCCAAGCTAGATTGATAGCTGTTGTTGTAAGCGAATTCGGCAAATGGAAGGCACTTCTCCCAGTCCATTCCGAATGAGATGACAGAGGCTCGAAGCATGTCTTCTAGAATTTGGTTGACGCGTTCCACTTGACCACTTGACTGAGGGTGGAAAGCGGTGCTAAAGGAGAGACGAGTTCCCATAGCATTTTGGAAACTTTCCAAAATCGAGAGGTGAAAAGACTTCCTCGATCCGAGTTAATTTCCAAGGAACACATGGAGAGACACTATTCGGGAGATGTACAAATCTGCCAGCTGACTAGCGGTTATACTCTCACGAACAGGTAAGAAGTGAGCTAGTTTGGAAAGACGATCGACCACGACGAAAATAGCATTATTCCCTCTCTTGGTCCTGGGGAAAACCGGGTAATGAAATCCATACCAATTTTATCCCATTTCCATTCAGGAATAGCTAAGGGTTGAAGGGTGCCAGCAGGCCGTTGATGCTCTGCTTTTACACGTCGACAGACGTCGGCAATTTGCAATATACTGAGCAATTTCTCTCTTCATCCTAGTCCACCAGAACCTCTGGCGTAGGTCCTGATAATCTTAGTACTACCGGGATGAATGGTGAGAGGAGATTCATGAGCTTCCTTAAGGATCAATCGCCTCAGGTTGCGCACCTTGGGAACCACTAGTCGATCCCCGAAGGTATACGACCCCTTGATCATTAATGGAGAAGCAATTCGCAATTCCTTTCTGAATGTTTCTCTTGATGCGGGAGATTCCCGATCTACCTTCTGTGCTTTGATAATTTGATCCGTAAGGGTAGGTTTGCCACCAAGTGGAGAGAAAAACTTGAGGTATAATGTGAAGGTTAAGCTTCCGAAAATTCCTCATGGAGAAGCGGTTGACTTTGTTGTAACATCAGGTTGTTACAATAAGATTTACGACTTAGCGCATCAGCCATGACGTTGGCTTTCCCTGGGGTGTAGGTTATTCCTAAGTCGAAGTCTGTGATCAATTCAACCCAACGTCTCTGCCTGAGATTCAAATCCGGTTGGGTGAAAATGTACTTCAGGCTTTGGTGATCAGTGATATTTCGCAACGATTACTGAGGAGGGTAATGTCGCCAGGTCTTAAGTGCATAGACTACGGCTGCAAGCTCTAGATCATGGAGTAGGATTAATTCTCTCATGTGGGTGCAATGCCGTGAAGCGTAAGCAATTACGTTGTCGATCTTGCATGAGAATGCAACCTAGTCCTTGTCGCGAGGCGTCGCAGTAGATAACAAAGTCCTTGGAGAAGTCTGGCGGGGTACCAGCACGGGAGCAGAGGTCAGGCGTCTTTTCAGTTCCTGAAAGCTGTGCTCACATTGTGGAGTCCATTCGAACTTCTTATCTTTCTTGAGAGTTCGGTTAGAGGTTTAGCAACTTTGGAGAAGTTCTCGACAAAGCGACGGCAATAGCTCGCTAAGCCTAGAAAACTCCGAACTTGCTTGACCGATTCGGGTGGAGTCCAATTAAGGACGGCTTGAACTCGCTCAGGGTTAACAGCAATACCTTTACCAGATATTACATGACCCAGATAGATCACTTCTGGCAACCAGAATTCACATTTTGAAAATTTGGCATAAAGGCGATGCTCTCGAAGTTTCTTCAAACACTAGCCTTAGATGTTCGGGCATGTTCTTCCTCGTTCTTGGAGTAGATGAGTATATCATCGAGATAAACTACGACGAATTTATCCAAATACTCCATGAAGATTGAGTTCATTAACCGAGAAAAGTGGCTGGGAGCGTTGGTTAAACCGAAGGACATGACGGTGTACTCGTATTGGCCATAGCGAGTAACAAAAGGCCGTTTTAGAACGTCCCCGTTTCTGATTTTGATTTGATGGTAGCCCAACCTCAAATCCATCTTGGAAAAGACTGAGGATCCAGCGAGCTGATCATACAGGTCGTTGATCCTGGGAAGTGGATATTTGTTCTTGATTGTGACCAAATTGACAGGTCGGTAATCTACAACCATCCGGTCCGTACCATCCTTCTTCTTGACGAATAGGACGGGGCAAGCCCACGGAGATGAACTAGGGCGGATGAAACCCCTTTTTCAAGGACTCATCGAGTTGTTTCTTAAGCTCGGCTAGTTCTAGGGGTGCCATCTTATAGGGTCTTCTAGCAATCGGAACGGTTCCGGGGATGAGGTCGATTACGAACTCAACATCCCTGTCAGGTGGAACACCTGGCAATTCCTCTGGAAAGACATCCGGGAAGTCACGGACTACCAGCACGTCCTCAAGGTCTGGCAAAGGGCTGGCGTTAAGAGAATATAATTGTCGCTTGGCTATTCGGGTCAGGACATTGACTATCTTCCCCGAAGGATGGGTGAGTTGAACAGTCCTAGAGAAGCAATCAATTTTGGCTTGATGAGCTGACATCCAGTCCATACCCAAAATGATATTAATATCTGAAGATTTAAGAGCTATCAAAGATGCGAGGAAAACAAGTCTGTCGACTTGGATTTCATTTCCATAACTTACCCTAGAGGTCTGCCATCTAGAACCAGGGGTAGAAATTTCCATAGTGGACGGCAAGTCACAGAATGCAACGTTATGCAAACGAGCATAATTTTCGGATATAAAAGAATGAGAGGCTCCTGTATCGAAAAGAACAGATGCCGGGTGGCAATTAACAAGAAGCGTACCGAGAACGACGTTGGGGTCCTCTTGAGCTTCTTCGGCAGAGATACAGTTGACATGGCCACGTGAAGCGGTGACCGGTTTAGCATGAAACACCTTCCCTGTCGGCTTGCCACGGCCAACAGCTTTAGCAGATTGATTGGGGTTTGTCTGGGGACACTCACGCATATAGTGACCAGATTCCCCACACTTGAAACAAGTCACGGAACTGGTACGTGGAGGAGCATTATTGGTTGGACCCCCATAGGGCTTGGCCGGTGCAGACTGTTGAACAGGGCGAGGCGCCTGGAAGGATGGCCTCGGTGTGAACCTGGGTGGCAGGGCAGTGTTGGGTACCCACACGCGGCGCTTTTGAGGACCAGCACCGGATGAGGAACCCATGTCACGTCCATGCTTGCGTGTTGCGTCATAGTCAGTCTGACCAGTTTCAGCACTGATGGCTTTGTTGACAAGTTTCGAAAAAGATGTGCACTCATGCAGACGGAGGTCGCGGCGAAGCTCAGGACTAAGGCCCTTACGGAACCTTGCTTGCTTCTTGGCGTCAGTAGACACTTCCTCAGTTGCATATCGCGCGAGATTACCAAACTCCCTGCTATAGACATCCACAGAAAGTCGGCCTTGGGTGAAACTGCAAAATTCTTCATGTTTACGGTCCATGAGACCCTCCGGAATGTGATGTTCACGGAAAGCCTCGCTGAACTCAGCCCAAGTGGTGACATGGCCCGCTGGGCGCATAGCTCCATAATTCTCCCACCATAGACTGGCGGGGCCTTCAAGATGATATGCAGCAAAGGTGACCTTGTCAGCCTCCGCTACCAGCGCGGAACGCAGTTTGTGAGAGATACTGCGAAGCCAGTCATCAGCGTCGAGAGGCTCGATGGAGTGGTGGAACGTGGGTGGATGCAATTTGATAAAATCACTGAGTGACACCACGTTAGCCCTCTGATGGTGTGCTGTATTCTGTTCAATACGCTCCAACAAACGGTTTGTCTCCCGCTTGTTTCTCTCAGCTTCCATCATAACCTCGGCTAGTGAAGGAGGATGAGGCAGATTTTCATTCCTGCCCTCACTGCCTTCGGCCTGCTCTTGAGAAGCAGGGTTAGCACGCGTGTTGACCATCCTAGGTGAACAAGACAATGATTTAGTCAGGATGGTAAATTTCGACATAGGATACATAATGTAAGGAATAACTCGGAATGCAAGATGATCATCCGTATGACATGGTAGATACAGAAACTGCTTCTTTATTCCATCGTCATACACACCATACAGGGTTTAGTACAAGACCAAACAAAGTACTATTACGGTGAGAAAAGGATTACATCTCATCGGAGGCATTCCAAGCTCCTATACATTATTTTTCTACACCTCCGGAAGGAGTACAAACTAGGTCATATCCCACAAGTCACGCGGGACGATAGATGACACAGCTAGTGCGAACTAGTGATACCATCACTAACTCAGACCGATCCGTAGTAGTCCTCGTAGAAGTCACCTCCATAGCCTGGAAGCTCAACATGTTCATCCGGAAACAGACGGTCTCGCAGAGATTGTGGACCATAGGGGCTAGGATGAGGCCTTGGACCAACAAACGGTGGCCTGCGGGGACCGCGAGGTGGGGTGATGCCTCCTACATCACGCCAAACCATCACGTCTGGCAGAGCAGATCTCACAGGATAGAGATCGCGCATATCTGAATATCCAGCTTGCACCGCCGGTGCGAACCGAGTCAAAGTGGCCCAGTGGTCAGCACGGGTATTGAAGAGCTCTAACCTTAAGGCCCGATTTTCACGGTCCTTATCCTCGAGCATCTCAGCAGTGGTGCGAGTCCGTGAATCCTCCTGAGTGGAGTCAGCATAGATAGCCTGGAGATACCCTTGTGCCCCCGGAAGTGATCCTGGCATATACCGGAAATCAGAGTCCCGAAATAAACCAGATCTGACTCGCATAATGGTCATCATAGAGTAGGCGGCGTCCTGCACAGCCATCTCCATGGTAACCCCGAGTCCATAGGAACAGTGAAGAGGCTCGGTGGATCCAGGATAAGATGGAAATATCCGGACAGTGCAGAGATACTGGCTTTGATTGAAGTCCCGAAATTGCTCTTCGACCGTGTACTCAGGATACCAGCGGTATCCAGCCTCAGTCATTACCCTGACCAACTTAGTAGTATGGCCGGGTACATCTAGGCATCGAGTCAGGCGAACCACTTGATTGAGGTCGCGAGTGGCCATCTGAAAGCACAATCATAATGCAAAGGCATTAGAATTTCTAGCAAAATTTCGGCAGCATAACAGCTGTAAATGCTCAAAAAGGATTTTGAGACATTTGACAAAGGATTTCGTACATACTCAACATCATCATATCAAAGTTCTGAAACCATTCTGGCAACATAATGTGGTAGTAGAACTGAACTAGGCTTGTATCCATCAAACCTATAAGGTACTACTGATTAGTAACTCGTGATCCTGATAGAGAGAACAGATCCTAATTCCTTAACCCCCGGTGGAAGAATGGACTGACTCAGATCAGAATGTCATAAGATAGAGGAGTAAAAAGAGCCTTACGTTCCAACCCACAAACAATTCCCCTACATATAACTAAAGAATTTCTAGACTCAACATCGACCAGTTTGGCTTGGAGAACCTACAGGCAGTCCGGCTCTGATGCCAACGCTGTCAGGACCCCGACTCGATGTCACATCGATCTAGCTGGTAACACCTCATATCACTTTGCGGCCTCACGCACGGTATCCCCACGGGTGTCGTCTTACCTTTTCCCGGGACCGTTTGCGCCTTTTGGCTCACGTATATGATAGTGTCGCTAGCATCCATATGATAAGGAGCCCGGGCTGACATGACTAGTCGTAAACCCAAAGTGGCACAGACTTACAGGGACAGGCATCCATGACCCAGCTTCGAACGTGTCGGTCATCAGCAAGTGGGTCCGGGCTGTAGCACTGGGGTAGCAGGACTCCGGTAAACCGGGCTGTAGCGGGCTAACAGGACTCCGGTACTCAAAGCGTGACATTTCCCCGAAGGGACAGACACAGGAACGAAGAAGGACACATGCCGGCCAGCCTAAGTGTTCCAGAGCAGTAGCAAGCTACCATGGCTCAGCGGTAACACTAGGAGACATTTCCCGGTAAGAGAGGCTACTAAAGATAAACAACTAGATAGTCAGATCCCACACATACCAAGCATTTCAATCATACACACAATATGCTCGATATGTGCAAATACAACGAAGCATCACAACATGACTCTATGACACAAGTACTTTATTTAAGGCTCAGGGAGCCATACATAACATTCACAAAGGTACGGGTCTCACGACCCAACATACAAGTCATACAGTCATACAAGCCAGCAGCGGAAGTACATTGTCTGGGTACAGACAACTAGTAAAATAAAAGAGGCTTGGAAAGCCTAGCTATACTACGTGGTCCATCACAAGCTCAGGGTCACCTCCTGGGTCCTTAGCCTACTCGTTGATGTCAACGTCTACATAGAACCCATCAGAAGGGGTTGCAGCGTCTTCTGTAAAAATGTAGATTATAGCAACATGAGTACAAAGGTACTCAGCAAGACTTACATCAGATCCTACATACATGCATAGTATCAAGAAGGGCTGGTGGAGTTATTGCAGCAAGCCAGCTTTGACTCTTGGCTAGACTATCCTACGATACTCCAACTTGAAATGGTTTTGCGCACACGAGTCCACTACTCACCACTTCAATACACTACCGAGGATCCACCTCCGTCTTCCTACGAAAGAGCCATCCTCGGCACTCACACTTATCTTGAGGCTTTTAGTAGTTTCCATTTACTTGTCTATGAACTGTATAGGCAACCCAGTAGTCCTTTACCGCGGACGCGGCTATTCGAATAGATCATGTTAACCCTGCAGGGGTGTACTTCTTCATACACGCTCTCACCACTTACCGTCGTTTACACGACATGTACTCGGCAACCTTCAAGCGGAAGCCCAACGTGGGTGTCGGCCACGACCTACCTAATCACCTAAGCCTCCAGTCCAGGTTTATCGCCTATTCAGGTTCCATCCGCAGGGAGTCCGGCCGAGGTTTCCCATACGGCCCCGAACGATGTGAACAGGGTTCCCGAGATACCTAACGGGTATTCGGTACACCCGGCCACGTACCTACCGCATCACAGCCCACCCCTACGGTCAGCGCTGTCCATGGCCTCCAGTAGGCTACAAACACCAGAAACTACTTGCAACTCCTGGACGGAGAACTAGGGTGAATAAGAAGCCGAGAGGGTCCATTGGTTTCGGGCCCAATGCATGGTAGTAGCTGATTCTTAAATCACACATACAGATCTCAGTGCTTAAGGTCGGCTTCAATGAAACAACCCACCATGTACTCCTACATGGCCTCTCATCGATACCTTTACCAAATCGTGTTCACCACACCACTCCCATTACCGACATAATCATTTCACTCTAGCCATCTCCCAGATGAACCAGACCTGACACGACTCTAAGCATAGCAGGCATAGCAAGGTAGGAACAACACATACATATGGCTCAATCAACTCCTACACATGCTAGTGGGTTTCATCTAGTTACTGTGGCAAGGACAGGTCATGCAGAGGAAATGGGTTCAACTACCGTAGCACACAGCAGTTTGAATCGCGTTGTCTTAATGCAGTAAAAGAGAGCAGGAGCGAGAACATGGGATTGTATCGATATGATCAAATGGTTGGTTGCTTGCCTGATGGTTCGATGCACTGATATGGTTCTTCGTTAGGGTAATCACGGTATTCCTCGGGGGCAGAACCTGTCGCAAAGGACATCGATACACAAGCATCACCAAACAATGTGCAACAATATGATGCATGCATGAAACATGGCAATATGAGTGTGTTGGGCTAATGCAACTAAAACCAGAAGGGTTTGAACAAATTTGAATCAAAGATTCAAATTTCAAACTCAAACATGGCCTCTTTAAGTGCTTTTCCTTATTCTGCTTAAAACATCAATTTAACTTGTTTGATCATGCATGAAAATAGTACAGATGGATAGATTGGATTTTTCTGATCATTTTTCATATATAATTTGTCCAATTTGGAGTTACAGAATAAAAGTTATGAATTTTTGAAGTTTAAATAATATTCTGGAATTTCCTGATTTAATTTAAATCCAGAAATATAATTATTGCGCCAGCATGACGTCAGCATGACGTCAGTGGTCAACTGTGGCTGGCTGAAGTCAAACCTGACGTGTGGGGGGCACACGTCAGTGACAGGGGGGGTTAAACAGGTTTAAATTAATCCTAATTACTAATTAGTGGCGCTGGGGCCCACTGTCAGTGTCAGGGGGGGTTGACTAACAGTAGTTAGCGCTAACCTAACCACCTGGCCGACAGGGCCCACGCGTCAGTGACCCTGGGGGGTCAAACCCCAGGTCGGACAAGTCAAACCCCACCGGCGACATGACGCCGGCGAGTTCCGAGACGGCGGCAAGAGTGCTTTTTGCCATTCCGGCAACCAAATGGACGGCGGAAAGCATCTACATGTTGCTGAGGTTGAGCCGCGACTATTGGTGGTGGTGGTTGGGCTCGGGGCGGCCGGAGTTTACGGCGGCGAGCTCGGCTGCGGCGGCCGGAGTTCGGGTGCGGTCGGAAACGGCGTTGCAGGGCGTTAGGGGAGGTGTTGGTGCGTGCTACGTGCTCCTAGTGAGGTGTGGAGCACGATGGTGTGCTCGGTTGGGCGCTACGGCGACCGTGGCCACGACGGCGACATCGTCGGCGGCGTGGAGCTCTCGGCCAAGGTGGGGCTAGGGCCTAGAGGTCGGGAGAGACCAGGGGAGAAGGGGGAAACGACTCGGGGGCTCACCGCGGTTGCAGCGGGCGTCGAAGTAGGCTCGGGGACGCGCCGGGGACAACGAATTTGACGGCGACGGTGGTCGGAGCCCGAAGAGGGGAACGGCGACGTGGCGGCAATGCAGGGCTTCCAGAGACCCGTGGAGCGGTGGGGAGGAAGAGGGAGTCGAGGCGGAGCTCCTGAGCTAGTCGGGGGAGCGAGGGGTGGTCGGAGACGGCGGCTATGGCGAACGGCGGCGACGGTGGTCTTCGGCCATGAGAAAGAGGGAGGGAGCAGCACGGGAGAGAGAGAGGGATAAGGCCAGGGAATCGGGCGGCACCGAGAAGAAGCGCCGCGGCGTCGCGCTGGCGGGGGAGGCAGGCAGGCGAGCTGGTGGCGTGGCGCTCCGGCCGTGCGCGCGCGCCGGCCACACTCCCCTCCCTCTGTCTGGACGAAGACGACAGAGGAGGGAGGTGGGCTGGGCTGGCTGCCGGCTGGGCCAGCCAGCTGGCTGGGCCGCACAGTGGAGGAGCCCAGGTAAGCTCCTCCTGTCATTTCCTTTTTTTCTTTTTTAATTTCTGACATTTGTTTTGATTTAAAAAATATATTAAATCATTTATTTAACTTATGCCAATTTTTGCAGGAGCTATTTATATTATTCCAGAGCTCTTTTATAATTGGCATAATATTTGGCATATATTAATATATATAATTAATATATTTCCAATGCAAATATTTATGCTTTAATTCCAAATGCCCAAAAATAAATGTCCATGAGCCACTAAAATATTGGTTTGATTTTTATCTCTGTCCAATATTTTCAGGGAGCAACATGAGCATTTTCTTGGACCCTTTTGGAGAAATTTTTATTTGGTCATTTTCAGAATGGTTCTGAGGGTTTCACAGATCCTCATTTCAAGTTTCTGATGAAAGAGTAAACATGATGCAACACTCTAATGCATGACTAGCTAGGATGTGACAGGGGGCTACGCCTGGGTCACACCCAGGCGCACGCCACCCAGCCAGGCCCCTCGAGCCTAGTTCGTCGCACACCTCTCCCCGAGCGGAGCCAAGGTACGGAGGCCATTTGAAGGTCAAGGGGGACTCCTGAGCATCGCGACTCAGGAGCCTATTTGGTCATGTAGCCCCTCACCCCTTAGTCCTGAAAGGCTAATGGCGGTTGAGGTATGCGCGGAGCCGGGCTCTGCCGATGTAGAACGGTAAATTTACCCATACATCTCACCTCCCTACTTGCTGTTCGTGCGTCAAGGGGGACTCCTGAGCATCGCAACTCAGGAGCCTAACTTGTCACGTAGCCCCTCACTCCTTGGTCCCATCCTGGTTTCCATTCGGGGCTAACGGCAGCTGAGGTATGCGCCGGGCCGGGCTCTGCCGATGTAGAACACAAGCAAGTAGGAAGGAAAAGCGCAAATCTCAAGGAATTCAAAAGCAAATATTATAGTCCATAGAGTGCTTTGACAATGCCAAACACAAGTTTAAACGCCTCCACGAGGCATGATGCATGTTGCAGGAGCTAAAAGCAGGACGGTAGCCGCGAAGGGGTCACTTTCTGGCAGTGCCATCGCTGGTGACGGAGCTGCACTGGGCGACTTCGCCTCGTGGAGCCTCAGGATCGGCAGCGCCTCGCTTTGGCTTGGTGCTGAATGCCCGGAACTTCGCCAGCAGAGCCTCCGCTCGACCCTTCATGGCCTCAGCAGCGACAACGGCAAGCTCGCCGCTCACGGGCTCCAGCAAGCTGTCAAGGTCAACGTCGGGGTCGTGAAGGTAGACGTGGGTGAAGACGCGCGTCAGCGCTGCAGAAGAAAGGACACGCGCCTCGGCCTCTGCTATGGGGCCAAGGCCAAGGGCGACATCTTCGAGGGCGCGGACTAGGAAGGGAAGCAACTTGGCAGGGCCGTCCTCGGCACCAGCTAGCGGGCTCTCCAGGCCGCTATCATAAAGCAACTTCAGCAAGGTGTGAGCCTTCTCCTCCAGCTTCGCGAAGGCCATGCGGTCCTCGGCCAGGACCCGCGCCCTATCGTCCAGCTCGATCCTCTCCGCCTCCAACGCCTGCTCCAGCGCACCTAAGTGGCCACGGCGCTCATCAAGCTTGGCATCCCGGTCCTTGGCGACAGCCTCACGAGCCTTCATATCTTTCTCCTTCTCCTGGCGGACACGGGCCTCCTTGGCAAGCTGGTCGCGCAGGCCTTGCAGCTCGCTCTCCAGCACCTCGCAACGACCCCGGACATCCGCAACCTCACCCAAGGCGGCGTCGCGAGCGGCCTTTGCCTCGAGGATGGCCTGCTTCTCCTCGTCGCAGGCCGTCGCGGCCTGAGCCAACGCTGCCCGAGCTGAAGCATCAGAGCGGATCCAGCTGGAGGCCAGTTCCAGGCGCCCGCCACCAAACGAGGGTCGGCGCCCTGAAGATCATCTCGCAACCGGTCCAGCTCAGCAGCAGCACGATCCAGGACAGTAGAAGGGGTCAGAGAAATGGCAGTTGGCGGAGTAGGAGGAGAAGACGGCAGCGTAATCACAGCACCATGAGTCGGGACCTTCTGTGCCCCAATGACTGCGGCAGTGGCGTCAGGCAAGGACACCTCGGGAGTCGCTTGGGCTGTGGGGGCTGAGCTCGCCCCAACTAACCCCGCCGGGCCTCGCGAGGATGACCGGGCAGGAGAGGCCCGGGCCTTGCCGCCCCCTTCTCCCGCAGGTGGAAGTGCTACCCCGGACGAAGCCTCAGGGGCCCCCTTCAGCTTCTTTGCCGCAGGCACCGGCCTAGCCAAGGAATATGGACGTCAAGCCTCAACAATAAATTAAGAAGCAAAGCGAGAATCAAGCACTTACTGGTCATCGCCCGTGAGCTCAAGCAGCCTCCGCCCGAACTTGAAGCCCGAGAGCTGGCTGCTGGGATCAACCTCAGGAGACTCGGGAGCAGGAGGCGCGTCTGCAGGTCGCCTCGGGGCCGGAGCAGACCCGCGGAGAACCAGCCCCGTCCTGTCCTTCTTCGGGATCAGGGGCGGGCACTCACCGTCTTGCTCGTCGCCATCCTCGTCGTCGTCCAGCATGAGGCGAAGGGTGCGGGACCTGCACCGAGGGAGGGGTGCCCTCGACTTCCCGTCGGTCGCCTCGGAATCGGGCTTCTCTTCCTGCTCCTCTTCCTCCTCCTCTCTGCTGGAGTCACCGGAGGACACATTCATCGTCGCTAGGGCCTCGAGAACCTCCGCGGGCATAGGCCCGTCCCCGTCGAAAGCGGGCATGGAGTTCACCACCTGCTCCCAATCCTCCCGAAGGAACAGGGGCATAGGAGAACCCTCCAGTCTTGCCACGTCACCCCCAACAAAGGATTGGAGGACCACGGCCAGATCTTCGTCGGCCAGGACTATGGAGCTCGGGCGAGGGGCGGCGTTGGCCCCCCCAAGCCTCCACAGCGGGAGCGAATATTCCCAAAGCGGAGCCACCCGGTGTTCCAGGAACTCCCTCAGGAGCGACGCCCCGGTCAGCTTCACCATCGCCATGTTGCCCGGCCACAGGTCCGCGTCCATCCTCTCCAGCACTGGTTTCGCGCGGGGATCGACGAGCTCTGCGCGGGACCAAGCGTCGATAGACTCAAGCTGCCGTGTCGGCAGAATCAGCCGGGGATGGATGCGCCCAGCATCCACCATGACCCACTTGCTCCTGAAGCCTTCAATCCTCTTCTCGAGCTTCGAGATGGCATTGGATCTGCCATACGCGACAAAGCTCACGCACGCGGTGATGGGGCCGCGAGAGACCCGGTGGAAAAAGTAATGGCGCAGCAAGGCCACCGAGGGCCTTACCCCGACATGAGCCTCGCAGTAGTAGGCGAAAATCGCCAGGAGAAGAACAGAGTTGGGATGGAGATGCAGAGCTTGCAGGTTGTAATGGTGGAGAACAGAGAGGAAGAACTCGAAAAAGGGGGGCACCAGACCAGCGGCGATGGCGCTCACGAAGAGTGGGTAGAAGGTGCTTCCTTCGTCCTCAGGAAGGGCGGAACCAACCTTAAGCACGGCCGCCCCATCGTTGCCTTGCGCCGCCATCATCTGGCGCGTCAGGGAAAGGTTCTTCCCCGACACATTCGGAGGATCCAGAGCAGGCGAGTACCATGCTCCGGTCGGGGTCTGGCAAGGCGCCATGCCTTGCTAGGATGCAGGGTTGGAGTATATCTGGGGATTTCAGAAGCGAGAAGGATAGGAGCGAGAAAGGGGATCTGGGCAATGACTGGAGAAGGTAAAGAAGGTAAGCCTAGATGGGTACCGCCCTCTTGTCAATTCGTGCAGTTGCCGAGGCGCCGTGGGGAGCAGTGACACCCACGTCCAATCAACCGCCATGCGGCGCCCAAGGCCGCAGGCTGACGGGACCCGGGGCGCTTCACACTTGCCCCTTCGCTTCTCTTCTAAGCCAAGTCCAGTCGCGCCTTGGGCCCGGGGGCTACCGTCGGCGTTCTGGGAATGGGGGTACCCAGAGGCGTGGCTCAAGGAGTGGCCCAGTATGGCCCATCTTCATCAACATATGCTCAAGACCCTCGCGAGGGGCCGAGCCTCGCGGGGTGGACGACAGGAGGCTTCCTCGGGCACAACCTTGTCAGGATGGCTCGCGAGGAGGTGGAGAAATCAAGGTGGGGTACCTCACGAGGTGTCCACGATGCAAGCCATGATGACCAAGGCCAGGCGGGCGCTAGGCGCGCGCCGGCCTGCGCAGAGTCCTTGTTTCCCCTTTGGTGCAAAGGGGGCAAGCGTAGGCAAGAGTATCAAGCAAAGGCAACCATTTCGGTGCAACAAGACGAAGACCACCAGGACGGCAGGATGGAGGTCATCGTGGAGCCCAAGCTGGCGTCATCGTCAGGGTCTTTGGCAGGCGAGGACCAACTTTAGTCAGGATAAGTGTACCAGATGTTCCCCTTCAAAATGGCCAATTGTTGGCGCCCTTCCCGCTCAATATTTGGGGAGAGGCCCAAGGCCTCCGCCTATAAATAGGACTAGCCACCCACAGGGTAGAGGCATCTGCATCTGGAGATGAGGAGATTCCGGGCATCTGCATCTAGAGATAGAGAGAGAGAGAGGCAACTGGACTCCCCCTAGCAGTTCATCGCTCCAGCCAAGAACAGACCCTCGCGAGGCTGTTCTTCCTTGTACTATTCATCATCAGCCCCAGAGGCAATCCACCACACCACACACTGGAGTAGGGTGTTACACCACAATGGTGGCCCGAACCAGTATAAACCTCGTGTCCTTTGTGCTGTTCTTCGTGTAGTTTAGATTCTTGCGAGGCGACGAGACACGGGTAGGCAGTAGGTGTGATCTCCGCGTGCACCCCAGAGTTCGAACCTTGAGGGTCTGCCGAAACCCGAAATTGGACAGCAGAAGATCTGAGCCGACAAACTTCCAAATCTACACTTCCTGTTCATCGTGTTCTTCATCAAGGGTAATTAAAAGTTACTTTTAACGCATTTATTCTACTGATGATTTTCATCAAGTCTTCAAAAGGTGTTTATTCTTCAACCTCCACACTGTAAACACCTAGCAAAAATCTTCAGTTCTTGATCTATTTCTCTAAGTGACATTTTTCTTCATGATTCCTCAATTGTGTGAATCTCACGATCCGCACAACTCTGGAACCTAAGTCAAAGAACGCTTAGTGAAATTCTTCAAGACACATTAGGTAAATTTCCTCAAACTTGTTCAGTTTTGCAAAAACTTCTGAGAACTCATATGACCTCTCCAAATTCTTCACATCTATACTCTGTTCACAGGTAGACATGTCTGCTGCTGAATCACTAGGTTCTCATCAACTTAACTCATTTGCAGCGTTCCTCGAAGAAAAGCTACATACTTCTTCAGAGAACTCAATTGTGAAAATTCCTCAGCTGAAGAAATTGGCAGATGGTAAAAGGTCTCAGAAAGGAGGAAAGAAGCTTGAAGTCAACACTGCCTTTGAGATCCCTGCAGACATCTATGCTGGGTACTGCACGCCTAATGAGGCAACTCATGGCAAGGAGACGACGAATGAGCGCAAAGTGCACATACAGAGTATTGAAAGAAGATGGGAAAGAGAGTGGAGGGAGTACAAATATGTTACTCCCAAATACATGAAGAAATTCGCTCTTAACCCTCCATGCTAAAGACCTCCTCTGTCGCCTGGCCAAAGAGCTGATCCAACAAGCCTTAAACATGGTGAGGATTATGATGATGAATGGGCCAGGCGGCAAGCTAAGTTGGCCAAGTAGGCCAAAGAAGCAGTGAAGAAATTTAATGAGGATTCTGCTGCTACCGCTGCCGCTGCTGAGGTTTCTTCAAGCAAGAAGGCTATGCCCAAGAAGCCAGCCAAGAAACCAACTTCCTCAGCAATGCCCTCACGGCCAAGTTCTTCTTCAATGCCCTCACGACCAATCTCCTCAGTGCCATCAAGGAAAATTCCTCAAGCTGCCCCAGTTCCTCAAGCTGCACAAATTCCTCGGGCTTCAAAGTCCTCAGCTTCTCCAGCAAAGTCCTCGGCACCTGTGCATCTTGCCACTTGCCAACGGACTACATGCATTTCAATTGCCTCAGGAGCTTCTGCAAGTTCTTCTGCTGGCCCATCTCTGCTGAAGACCAAGGCCACTACTGGACGAGGCACTAGACCAAGTCCTCACAAGAAGCAGGTGGTCTTCCAAATTCCATATGATGATGAGGCTGATGATGATGAATTAGCCGATATCATCAAGGACAGACAGCAGCGGGCTGCTAGAGCCAAAGGGAGTGTTGTGCCCCTTCTACTGGATCCAAAGAAGATCCTGGATTTCATCAACCTCTAGCACAAAGATCCCAATGCTCCAATGCCAGAGTTGGGCCTCACTCCTGGATAAAGTCACATGGTGACGGCGTTCATAGCTGAAGAAAAATGGAAGTATGACCAAGCTAGGACTGTGAAGAAAGCGCAGTACAAGAAGCAGTGCTATCTAAAGGACAATGTCCTCAGCCTATCGCCTAAACAACTCCTCGCTCTTCAAGTTGACATCAAAAAGCTCAGTGATGAATTTGATTCTTACAAGGCAGAATGGCTGGGAGCCAAGGTCAGATTCGTCAAATTGGCGAAGAAATTCACTTCAAGTGTTGCTGGTCCTGTGCATGTTGAAGTTAGTCCGGCTGAAGCATCTGCTCACGCCACTAAGGAAAAGCTAGCACAGTTGATGAAAATCAGGCTGCTGATGAAACTACAAGTACCAGGACTGCTGAAAAAAAAATTCTAGTCTCTGAAGAATCTGCCAGGCCAGCTGAAGACTCTATTGCTGCGCCTGAAGAAATTGCTCAAGACAGGCCAATTGCATCAGTTGTTCCTGAAGAAATTGATCCTACTCCCACTGCTCCGCCTGCACCAACACCAAGCCCAGTTCTTCCTTCTGCTCTGGAACTAAAGAAAACCAAAGCTGCGGAGCGAGCTGCTCTGAAGAAGAGGAAAGCATCAGCTATCTCAGAATCTTCTGCCTCCAATAAGGCGAAGATTTTGACAAGTTCAATTGACAATCCCATTGATGCTATTCCTCTTGCAAGCATGCCATCAAAGGAACTTGTTCCTTATGGTGAATAATATCAGATTCCTGAAGAATTTGCAGAAGAAGATCCCTCTGCTGCTTCCACAGAGCAGATGGATGAAGAAATTGAAGTTGAGACTTTCACTTCAACTCCCCAGGTATCATTGCCAACGCCTCAATTTACTGCTGAAGAGGTCGGCGTTGAAAAAATGGAAGTGGATGAGGATGTGGACATTGGCTGCACCACTCCAGTGATGAACGATGATTTTTGGGATAGTCAACACCCCAACTCTCCTCAGTTCACACCACTATAGCAAATTCCTCAGTCCCTAGCTCCAACTGAAGTTCAGATGGGTTCTGATGAAATCCATAATGCCCCTTCCACTCACAAAGAGATTCTAGCCACTAGTGCTGATGAAAATGTTGCTGAAGAAATGGAGGCCCGGGCTGCTACTGAAGCAGAAGCTGATATTCCTCAGCCTACAGCTTCAGAGATTGACATTCCAGAAGTTATTCTTCAAATCACTGACACTCCTCAACCCAAGCCGAAGAACCCCTTCTCAAAGATTCCAAAATTCAAGGCTGATGCTTTCTTCAACGAGCATGTGTTCTTCACTGATTACAATCCCTATGACTCTACTCGTCTGCGAAGGAAGCGATTCTGGACTGCCAGCCAAGCAAATTTCTATGCTTCAATGCTCTTCAACAAGGACAAAGTCTTTGACCATGAGCATATTCCTCACTTGGATATGGAATCACTGCCTTGCTTCACGCCAGTCCTCGCTGCCATTCATGATGCTGGCCTACTCAATTTCTGCACTGACATTTGCAATTGGAATGAAGAACTTATTCTTCAATTCTATGCGACGCTGCACATCACCAGCAATGCTGAAGATGTGAACTCATGGGTGTTGGACTGGATGACCGAGAACACACACTATAAGGCACCAGCCACTGAATTGCTTCATGCCATGCCTATCAGTCCTTCCCCAGAAGGTGCACGTCTCATCTACTGTGAAACTGAGTTGTCAGATCATTTCATGCAAGTGCTGATGAAGCCATTGAAGCCTGATCAAGCCTCAAGGACCAAATTCCTTGTGAAGGAATTGCAATATGTGCCAAGGACTGTCTACCGCATCCTGACAAAGAAATTGAGTCAAATCAAAGGCCACGACTCGAATGATGAAGAAGTCGTTGGCATCATGAAGAATCTTCTTTTCAATATCATGCACGGTATTCCCGTGAACTATCATGATTTCTTCATGAGGACTTTGGCAAACGTTGCAATGTCCCCATTTGAGTTGAAGCCTTACACTCCATGGATCATGAGATTCCTCAGATCAAGGTCTTCACTCAACTACAAAGCCGATACACTCAACCATGGCAGCTACTTGCCCCCAATTGAAGTCCTCAAATAGACATTTCCCTCAGCTGATGAAAAGGGCAAGGCCACTGCTATTATAGATGAGGGTGGATGGACTGTTTCGCAAAGCTACTTCATACTCCACCAATGATGAATTTGCTACTCATGATTCTGCCACCAATGCATCCTAGCAAAGTCCTCAGGCAACAGATCCAAGAGTGATGACTGATTGTGAGCTTCTCCTCAGTCTTCATCAAAAGGTGGATCGCAATCACAAATGGGTAAAATATCAGTTTGGTTCTATTCTTCACAACATGACTGCCACATATCATTCAGTGAAGAAGAACCATTACTACCTTAATGAAGTGTTTGATCGCACCTGGGCTATACTGTCTCACCTTTACGGTGATGAAGATCTCAAGCAGATGGGTTTCAAGCAGGACTTCGGCTGGTCTAAGCCTCCACCGAAGAAATTCAGGAAAGTTGAAGTTCCTCCTCTGGTGCCCAGCTCATATTCTTCATCCCGCGATACTGACGAAAATGAAGATCTGGATGACACTGCGGCAGGCCCTACTCCAACGACCGACCCCAACAACGCTGGCGCTCCTCCATCGACTTCGTGAAGAAATTCTTCAGGGGCATTAGTCCTCACTTTTCGTACCTTTTGGTCATTTGATGACAAAGGGGGAGAAATTTGAGTTAGTCTTCAAGAGGGTCTCTATATATATATGGGTGTTTTCTTTGTTAAGTTGCAACTCTCGCTCTTCTGAAGCTTTTGTTGATTGAGTTGTAAACTTAAGTCCAATGGTGACCTGATACTTTTGCTCTGTTTTTTTGCATGCTATTTCCTCATTAATGTTATGCACGCATGCTGAATCACATCAGTCACCATATTTCATCATGCATTTCAAATTCTTCATTCTATATGTTAAATGCGTGCATGAATTACAAGATATAGGGGGAGATCTCCATGATTCTACTCTTCAAATGTGCATTGCTTCAAAAGCAAATTCCTCACTATGTACATCTTTAGGGGGGGTTCTTCTATATCTTGCAATTAAATTCCTCAATATTGAGTACTTTCAATTCATATGTTTATCCCCATTGAAAACTTAACCTATATTGTCATCAATCACCAAAAAGGGGGATATTGTAAGTGCATCAAGTGCCCCTTAGTGATTTTGGTGTATTGAAGACCTATAGGTTAAGCGACTAATGTGTTTGTCAGTGTACACAGGCTCTATAAGTCAATGAGGAGTTTGATATTTACAGTGAAAGTCGACCCCTAAAAATGAATGCCCTTGACTGAAGACTTTGGTTCTCATGAAGACTTTGAAAGTGAAGAAATTGGTGTGACCTTGAAGACTTCGATATTCTTGCGAGGAATCTGGAACATCAAGACTTTTGTTTTCATAGTTTCATTTTCTCTTTCTTGAGTCATAGGAAACACCATACTGTTCAAGGGGGTAGAGGTAATACTAAGGAAACTGATTTCCAAGTAATGCTCATCTCAAAATCCTACACCTACCCAATCGTTCGAGTGAAGCCATTGGAAATCTCATATCAGTTCGGTCAATTTCTTCAGTGACAGAGATGAAGATCTTCTGGTCTTTGAGGAATTTGTTCTAACTGAGGAGTTAGGAATTCGCCAGTGCGGATTGCCTACATAGTGAGGAACATGATAGCCCTCGGGAATTTGAACCTTAAATCCGACCGTTGCTATGCCGCGCGCCAACTGTTCCAAAATATCCTACCACCTAATGGTCATATCAACCAAGGGCATTTATGTATTATCATGTCGGGCTGCTCCCTAGGCTATAAATAGCCGCCCCCTACACCACTAGCTGGTTGGCTGCTCCGAGAGAAATTGACACTTGTCATTTGAGAGCATCCCATCCTCCGAGGACTTTGAGCAAAAATCATCAAGTGAGGAAAACCCAAATCCAAAACCCAAACCTACAAACCCCAAAGTGATTGAGCATCACTAAAGAGATTGTTCCTGTGTGGAACTGACGCTTGTTACCTTTGAGGACTGTGTATCCTCCGGACGGTTACGCGTCATGGCCTGAGCATCCAAGAGGAATTGTGGATTGCCGAGTGACCAAGTCTGTGAAGGTATGGAAGTCACCTGTGAAGACTTATCACTACTGTTGGGCGAGGTCTGTGTGATCTTAGCTCAAGGAGAATACAGTGAGGACTGTGTGTCCGGGACTGTGTGTCCTCGAGTTTAAATACTCATCCGCTCCAACCAGACGTACAACTGCCACAACAGTTGGAATTGGTTTACCAAATCATTGTCTTCACCAAGCCAACTAGTTCTATTTCCTCAACCCTTTCATTTCCTCAGTTATGTGTTGATGAACCTGATCATTACTATTTGAAGACTTTGACTGAACACTTTCTCTAATTCCTCAATCCTATTTCTTCTGTCTGTTTTGTCTTCATCCTGCTTATCCCGTGTTTACGCTTTCTGTACTCTGTGCTTGTCTTTCATTTCATCATGATCACTATGTTGTTGCTCTATTATGCTTACACTTGAGTACTTATTCTGCTGCAAGTAGTTCTTCGCTTAGGAATTTCCTCACCCTGAAATTCCTCAGTGAAGAATTTATAAAAATCGCCTATTCACCCCCCCCTCTAGTCGACGTAACGCACTTTCAAAACCATCACTCTTGAATCCGCTTCTCCCTTCAATGCAGGCGCCAGTGAGAGATCGTGTCTGCTCTACCCGGGCATGAATACGGCACCGATTCTTTCGAGCGGCGCTAACCGTTTCGGGCGAGAAGCGCGCGCGGGCGATGGAGGGGCTTTGGGTGGGCCAAGCTGGTCAGGAGCGGGCATGGCAGCTGTCCGCCTGTCCCGACCGGATGCCCAGAAATGAGAGGATGCACCGACTCTCGCGGCTGAATCATACACTACACACCATCTCTCTATAGGAGTAGGTCGATGTGTCGCTCTCTCTAACACACACATGCTGTTAAACACACACACACACACACACACACACAGGTTCATAGAATAGGAATATCATGCGAGTGCGAAGCCACAGGAAGTGAGATACAAATGGAGTACGTACAAGAAGAGAAGAGGTGATGAATATTCCATCAAACCTGAACTAAGGAGTAGTAATCCCTCCGTCTAGGTGTTAAGTCATCTTACGAAAATCAGATATTCCCAAAATGTTTAGGCGTTGTCCATTAACTTCGCATCTCAATCCCCTCTTGGCCTCGTTGCTAGCGAGCGTTGTTACTTAGGGAGCGTTTGGATCCTTAGCAAGAATAGTTTATAGCCTAGCCAGGCAAGGTTAGGCATTTGGAACTGTTAAAACATGTTAGCTTTTCTGGGCCAACTAGCTTGGGTGGGCTAGAAAAACCTTGCTAGCTCAGGAGAGCCAGATCGGCTCACTTCCGATGGCAAACTTCGCGTACTACCTCCGTCCTTGTTTATTGGTCCCCATTGTATTTCGTGTCAAATTTTGATCGTAGATTGAACTAACAAAGTGTTCATGCATGTCACAAAAAAATATATCATTGAAAACTATGTTCAAATACGAATCCAACGATATATTTTTTGTTGACATGCATTAACATTTTGTTAGTTAAATCTTTGGTCAAAATTTGGCACTAGTCCAAGGGGGACCTAAAAACTAGGACGAAGGTAGTAGTAACATAGACTAGTAACATATGCATGTTACTAGTCCAAGTTACTCACCACTATGACCAGCCTAAGCAATGTAACCAAACGCTCCTTACTCTGCCTTGTTGTCTCCCCAGAAACCCAATGCATGGAGCGCAACTACGCGTTGATCAGTCAAGAAATCAAAGTCGGCTTGCATGCGAGTTAATACGTGGCCCTGCATGGTAGCTAAAACGGCATCTCTTAGTTGTTGGGATTAATTGTTGCATTTAGAGACAGAAATCAGGGCTTTGATTGGAGGAAGGACTGGTCAAGTTTCTCCTTCTCCTCCAATCTTCTTGCACCTTGGTCCCGCTGCACCTTCTAACGTGACTTATTACACCTAGACGGAGGGAGTAGTATGAGATGCAGTGGCACACTGACTTAGGTCGAATACAAGTGCCCAAAATTGTGTGCACGTTATAATAAGCATTCACTTAAAATAGTACATGAGCGAACAGAGGGATCAATTGAACAGTGTTCACGAGCAGTAGCGAGATGTGTGAGGTAAGATACACGGCTGGCGCTTATAAATTTTCTTATTAATTTTTTTGTTTAACTCTCTAACTGGTGGGACCCAACGGACTACGTGGAGAGAGGTAAGGTGACTAAGTTTGCATTATTTCTGTACTACCAACACTGCTTTAAAACCCAAAAGACCTTAGACTAGTCACAATGGATAGTAACTTAGACTAGTAACATGCATATGTTACTAGACTATGTTACTACCCCTATAGTAGGGAGTAACATTGTGTGGTATGATACAACACTTCATTTATTAGATTGTAGACTCATTTTGTCTTGGTATGTGTGATGTTACAGTAACTAGATATGTTACCACATGCCTCTCTTTCCTCATTAATTGCTCGCCACATCATCTATTTTGCCTAAAGATGTGTGATGTTACCACCTATGTTACTCCCACTATGGATAGTCTTACCACCAAAGCCACATGACACGATTATGATTTAAATCCCAATGACTCCCACGCAAAAAACACGGCATGCTTGTCACACGAATGCAGGATTGTGTAAAAGGTTATTTTCCTCTCGTTGAACATAACGGGACGGTGGTGTAGCTGGTTAGCATGTTTGCTCATCAAAAGTGAGGTCTCGGGGTCGATAACTACACTTGAGCGTAATTTTGTTTTTGTTCGACTTCTTTCTTCCACCAATGGCAGGTAGGCCCCGCATGATTGAGAGAGAAAGTGATCTGGGGCGGTGCCAGGAGGATTCTTTGACTGGTCAAAATGGATGGATACGAAGCTATAGATCTCGTAGTGACCGTATAATCACCTCATCACGTATACCCTGTAGCATCGTTGCTTGTTTTCTAGGGTTTGCACTCTTCACACTCTCTCTCTCCAGTATATATATACATGCTGGAGCCTCAGCGCTTGTAGTTGCTCTCTTCACACTCTCTCACCCTCTCCAAATCTAAAAAGAACTTCATTGGCCTCTCTCTCTCCCCTCACTGCTGGTCAAAGAGCCAGCAGGATCTGTCCTCCGGGAAGGGAAGTAGGCTTAACGTTGTCGCCGTCGGCGAGGGAGGGAATCCACTACCAGCGCAACTATTCTCTTTCACCCAGCGACGGCACCAGAGGGCCTCCGACCCCTTCTTCCTTGCCGCCGTACATAGTGTGGGTCGAACCGCCTCCAGTCGCCCACCGAACCACACCCTAAGAACCTTATGGTATAATTTACTTATTCCACATGCATTGCCCTAGATGCATGTGGGCTTTTTCCGCTTATGCACTCGAATCTGGTTGTTGGATCAAACAGGAAAGTAGTGGGGAAAGTTGTATAGCACGAATCTAGGACGTGTTTCAGAGATGAAAGGAATGGGGGAAAGTAGTAGGAAAGTTGTATAACATGAATCTAGGACGTGGTTCAAAGAGGAAAGGAAGGGGAAAGTTGTGTAGCATGAATCTAAGACGTGGTTCAAAGAGGAAAGGAATGGGGGAAAGTAGTGGGGAAAGTTGTATAGCATGAATCTAGGACGTGGTTCAAAGAGGAAAGGAAGGGGGAAAGTACTAGTACAGAGTGGCTATCCAGCACCTACATTGGTCGAAAATGGAAAACAATGATAAACACAGTACGCACATCCATAACAAACTGATCTTTTGTTTTGGGGGACAAGGCTGTAGAATTTGAGCAGGACTAGATTTGCTGCTCTCACATAGGGAAAGGTGTCTAAAGATAACAAAACTGGGACCAACACAAATATGCTCCTTGGTTGTTTTTTCTTTGTTGCAATAGACTTGCATCACCCCTTCATACATCAGTATATGCACATGGTGCTGGTGCTTCCATTGTCCCGTGCAACTCTTCAGCTATTGTTAATCGAAGGCCCTGTTTGGTTAAAAACTCCCTAGTCCCCAACTGCTTGGTTCCAGGGACTAAACATGGACTAGAGGTTATTAAATGACATGCTAAAAGACCATGTTACCCCAAGTAATGAACTAATAGAGACAAGGTGCAATGTGGGGCAGGGGCAACTATTGGAAAAAGTCCCAAAAAGACTCTCCCTCGGGGTCTTCTTTCTTTAGTCCCGAATGCCCACTTTTAGTCCCTAAAAGTCCCTCCTGTTTGGTTTAGATGGGACTGACACGGACTTTTTTTAGTCCCTACACCAAAATGTCCCTGTAAACAAACACCCTCTAATAATGCCGCTGGAAAATTGATGCAATGCCACAGTTAAAAGTAAATTACATGTTTAACGAATTTTATTGTTAATATAATCTCTCTGTTAATATTAATCAATGCCACCGTTTGAGAAATGCTACTGTCTTTCTTTCTTTCCCATTTAGATAAGTTAGATGCTTCTTCATGTTGGTTTCTGTGTCATCCATCGTTATTGACCACTAGTTGTTATCCACTTCACCTTGTTGCTATTGTGACCTTTTGTTGCACTGCGCAAAACACTTTTGTTTTAAGAGTGTTTTGTGCAGTTCAACCAAAATGTCACACCGAAAATGTTGCTTGATTGCTTGATCTTAGTGGAACTGCACAAGGGGAGATCTTACTTCCTATCCGTGTTGGCAAATTTGGTTCAGATCTTCTTCTTGTGAGTTGTTTGAATTCCGCGTCACGAGAGGTCAGTACTAGCCTTCGTTCACATGATTATGCAGTGTGCTTTCATATGTTGTGCTATTTGTACAGTAATATTGCTTGATTTTAGTGAACTGCACAAATGGAGACAAGACTTCCAATCTGTATGTGCACTGCAATATCCCATTGAGGTAAGATAAGGATATTTCACAACTGTTGGCCTGTATTTTGCTACTTTCATCAGAAAATTAATGTCATTGTTTAGTGCTATACTTGTGCTCCCTAATTGACATGCCAAATCTTACATTGAAGGCAAAGCTTGTCTGTTACTGAACCAAGTGATGAAGGGACAAAACAAGCGGAAGAAAAACAAAAATCAACTCCCGGTGCTGTAATGAAGCACTGGAACTGTGATGACACAAGTAATGATATAGTTTTGCATCTTAATTTATTGCTATGGCTCGAACGAGCAATTGTTTTACCACTGATTTGATGCCACTCTTAATGTAATATGTAATTATCTCTACTTGTGCAAACAGGGATCTTCTTTGAAGATACCATATATTTTAGTGGAACTGCACAAGAAGATGTTGGAAACATTAAACTAATCGAGGAGTATATAGTAAGCATGGCAACCATAGTACATAACAACAGATGGTTCCGGAGAAGTGCTTGATCTGTATGCTCTACACAATAAGCTTCCTGACAAAGGTTGGTACTCGCCCATGGATTTCATCCATATGATTGAGCTTTGTCATCTCTATTGGTGTTGTGCTACTGTTTAGATACTATCATGAGAAAGTGATATTGACCCTGAGAAGTGCTTCATCTGTGCTGTTTTAAATATTTCCTTTCCTTTTTTTTGAGCAACACAGGATGCTAGCATTTAGGTGTCTTCTGGTCTTTGCACAACAGGATCATCCTCCTCTAAAGAAGAATATGGAGTACATGAAGTGACTAGTTCCGATTATGCTAGGATGAAGAAGCCCTGTCTATCTTCTCATCAGAAGGAACAGTTGAAGGATGATTACATTACTCCCCACAATATCAAACTAACTTCAGCTCAGAAGGACTGCCAGATCTCCATTTTTTGCTGTCATGCGCAAGTACAATGTTGTTCTAGGATTCTTTCAGGTGAGTTCTATTTTTTTAAAGTGTGTTCTACATGGACATGTAGGTGCCTATTTAAACTGTCAATTCATAGTATAGTTTGCTTTATACTAATCACTTTTTTGTATTTGTGCAAACAGGGGGTGCTCAGCTTGATATCAATGGAAGCTGCACAAATGTTCATGAATACATCAAATCATTCATTTCCACCACAAGAAAGAAGGTGCCGATAAGTTCAAGGCATTGCAACATGTAAGGGAAAAATCATACAAGCTACGTGCGAATTTGGTTGATTTTGGTGGAACTGCACAAAAATAACAGCTGTTTTATTTAGCACGAGGAGCCATGTCAATGTCCGAACTGATGGCAAACCCTGCCCATTCCACAATCATAGGCATTTGATAATTTGGAATGGGACAACCTTGTAAAAGTTTTCTCATTGACGTACGCAAAACAAAAAGCATTTGACATTTTGGAATGGGACAACCTTGTCAAATTTTGCTCATTGATGTTAGCAAGAAGACATGCGTTTGATATTTTTGAGCGGGATGCCCTTTGTTGTCAGCAGCGTCGATCGATTTTTATTTATTATTTAGTTGTGAAGTAAATATTGGCTCTGGCATGTGAATCGTTGAGATGCATAATCATCGATTGTTTTGAATGTTCTCTATGAATTGCCAGGCCTGTGTGTTTGATTGCAATGTACAGGAACGCTAAAAAGTTGCTCAAACTCTTTATACTCGCTATGTTCCTTTTTACTTCGCACATTGTGAAAGTTCATACTTTTTTCTATAAGATTGGTCAAACTAGAGATACTTTGACTGCAGACAAAACTTGTATGCAGACTAAAAAGGACCAGAGGGAGTACATGTGAAACTGCTACAAACGAGGTGATCACCCTGGGAATAATGCTAGTACGTACTCCCTCCGTTTCTTTTTAGTCTGCATATAAGATTTGATCAAAGTCAAACTTTACAAAGTTTGACTAATTTTATATAAAAAATATCATCATCTACAATATGAAAGTCATATGCTATGAAAATTAATTTCATCATTCATCTAATAATGTTAATTTCATAGTGTGAATGTTGATATATTTTCCTACAAAGCTAGTCAAACTTTGTAAAGTTTGACTTGGACCAATTCTTATATGCGAACTAAAAAGAAACAGAGGATTGTTTGCATGTTCATCCAATGCCAGTGATACAAGAATTCGAACTAATCGAACTAAATTCATTCATACACAGTCGGATTTCATATAAACATGCCGGATTTCATTACATTTCATACATTCTTCAATTAAAAAGGGGTGCGCTGCAGGTATAATTAATTAACCGAAGCTACCCACCTGTGGCCGGCTGAGCCGAACAGAAGCTTCTTATCCAGCGGACTGAGCTTCAGTGAATTAACTGCAGGTGCAGTTGCGTAACTAACATGTGGACTAGATGCCTGTTGGGCCCACGTGTCAGTCAGCCAACTACACCAGCAGTTAAGTAGAAGCAACATCCTTCTCCAACATAGCTCTCCGACTCCATGTCGCGGCCAAGAAGCTAATCGGCCATCAATGGTCAACCCCCCTAGCTTGGATTTAACCGGAGGGTAGCAGCGATGGCCTTCCTTGGACCCGAGCGGTGGAGACCTACCGTGTTCTACTCTTCCTTGTTTTCTATGTGGTGCGGCCTGGTTGGCTGCGGGGCGGGGCCTCGACATAGCCGGCGATGTCCTCTATCTCGTTGTCGGCGGGCGATGCCTCAGCGGAGCGGGTGAAATCCTCACCCTCGTTGCCGGCAGGGTGGGGCCTCGGCTAAGCCGGCGATGTCATCTTCCTCGTTGTTGGCGAGGCGAGGCCTCAGTGGAGTAGGGACTCCACCTCAGTGCCGGCGGGTCGGGGCCTCGGCGGAGCCGGCGGTGTCCTCTGCCTCGTTGTTGGCGCCACGGGGCCTCGGCAGAGCAGGGCCTTGTCGACGCCAGCAGAGTGGGGACTCGTCGGAGCCGGCATTGTCGTCTGCCTCGTCCTCGGTCTCGCCAAAAAACACCTCGCCCGCTTCATCACCTCTTTGTAGGCGGCCGCAGCCTCCGCAACCCGCATGCGGTACCGCCAGCGCTCGAGGCGGCCCTCGCGGGCGGAGCGGTATGAGTCGAGCAGCACCTCCTGCTCCGCCCGCTCCACGGCGATCTGCTCCTCCGCCTGCAGTTGCTCCTGGAGGAGATGGTTGTTGTAGGCCGCGTCAACCTGCGCCTCCCGAAACTTCTCCTAACACTTCTGCCTCACCGTGTCCATGTATTGGGCATGGGCCTCGCCGATGGTCATGGTGCAATGCACCAGCGAGGATGGCGCGGAGGAGGGGGTTGGCGCCGGATCATCGACTACCATGTTCTCCATTGGGACGTCGTCCTCCTCGGGTTGCCTGTCGGCCAGCTAGTCGGCAGCAATGGTTGCCATCTCTTTGTGGTCCGTCGTCCGCCCGTCCCGAAGAGCACTGGAGCGTGAGGAAGCCATGGTGGGCAGTAGTGGTGTGGACAGGAGAAAGGGAACGAAGGCGGATGACTGCGGCTATGGCCGGCGCAGCATTTTATATAGCAATGGTGGGGCACGGATGTGTGTCACCGGAGTAGATGCCTTGGCAACCGCGTATCATTAATGTGGGCTGCAGATGGATGAACGGATGGCACTTGTGTCGTTTGAAGGCGGAGCAATCGCCTGCACCAGGAAGTGGGGCGGGCGGCGCTGACCGTTTCGGCCAGAAAGAGCGCGGGCGAGGGAGGCGGTCTGGGTGGGCCATGGCAGTCAGACTCGTGCTTGGCAGCGGGTCGGTCCAGCAGCTGGACATGCTGGCTCGCCAGCGAGCTCGCCGAGCTGAGCGACGACAATCAGATGATGGATGTAGCTTCCAACCAGGAGCCGGCGCCACTGTCCAAGACGGTTCATGCCGTGTTCACCATAGAGCAGGTGCAGCCCACTTCGACGCCCTAATGGCGGAAGAGCTACCAGCACAGGAGGACCTGTGCTGCAACCTCCATCTCCTCAACGAGCACCGGTGAACAAGCGAACGACAATGCCGTCGCGAACATGTGGCCCTATGATCCTGGCTTCCCGAATGAGCAGTCGGCGCTGTATCAGCCCATCCGGAGGGCCCGCGAGGCCCTCTCCGTCGTCCTTCGGGTTGTTGCGCTCGCCGTGGCGCTGCCGTCTCGCGTTGTCAACATGTCAACGGGCATGAGGAATGAGGAGATGACTATACTTGGAGAGGATGACAATGGGGACCCACCAGGGTCGTAGCCGCACGTACCCAAGTGCCTCCTTATAACATAGAACTTTAATTTTTTTCCTTCCTCCTGGTTTCCTGACATCACGGTCCCACACCATTGTCAACCTATGTAGTCAATAAACGAGAGAATTTCACAAGGAGCGGCCAACAACTGGGACCAAGCAGCTCGAGCAGTATTTGTGTTTTTGAGGTGTGAGCACTGAAGAGTTTTTCTTGAGTGATGTTTTCGTTGTTGTTCAGAGGAGAGCAGGGTATTAACTGGGCGGGCTGTGGCCCATCTAGCCCAGGCCAGATATCTAGCCCAGATATTAATTTTTTTCAAGCTGAAAATTGCTAGCCCAGCTATACTTTTTTTTGAGGAATACCCAGTCAAGGTCAACTTGTTATTCTCCGCCCCGCTGGGCTACGAATCTTTCCTAGGAGGGATGCATTAGTCTTAACAAGAAAATGGGCTTTAAGAAATAATAAATGGGATGTAATTATAAAAACTGGGTAGTAACAACAAAAAAATGCACCAAACACGTAATTACTTTATAAAATATTATTTCTGGAATTTGAAAATTTTAATTTCATTAATTGTTGCGCACGCAATGTTTCGTTGGATTTTTACGTACAAATTTATATTGAAATTGTATATAACCTGACTAGAAATTTTGGGATAAAAATATTTCAGATCCCATCAAAATGTGGGAAATTTTATTGAATTCTGTTTTGAACGGTTGGTTGAAATTATTAATCATTGTCCTAGCTAGAAAATGGATTGTACTTTTAACAAACTGTAAATGGGATGTAGTAAATTCCATTAGAATTCAAAAATGGGCTATACATTCTTACAAATCTCAAATGGGATATCAGTTCTCTGCCACACACTTGTGGGCCTACTAAGTTGACGTGTCCCCTCAGAAAAGATAAGTTAACGCGTATGCAAGGCTTTGTCAACTTATAGTCAACACACGGTTCTAGCAGCAGTGGCCGTTGGATGTCCATCCAACGGATGTCGTGCTTCTTCTTCAATCTCGGATATTCTAGCTTCACCCGCCCAAAAATTGATTCCTCCCCCTGACATCTGGGGTGCACCATTTTGAAAGCTGACCTGTGGGCCTACTAAGTTGACGCGTACAAGGGCTTTGTCAACTTAATCAATATAAACGATTCTAGCTGCAGTTACCGTACAATGTCCATCCAACGGGCGTCATGCTTCTTCAACCTCTGGTCTTCTTGCTCCAACCGCCCAAAGCAGCGTCGGTCATGCCGCCTGGTCCTGCCTCTCGTGGCCGGCTGTGCTGCCGCGGAGGCCTCACCGCCCCTACTACTCCCACCACTGGCCAGGCCATCCCTCCACTCACCCGCACCCCCTGTTATTCTGCGGCGACGGCAGCCTCACACCAAAGCCCAACCAGTGAACCCTCATACTCCTCCCCGCATGGGCATCAACTGTCACGTCTTCCTCGGCTCCGCATCATCCCCTTCCTAGGACTCGCCATTGTCCACCTCCTTGGTGCTCTCGGCGCGGCGTGGTCAATGTGGTCAACAACCGACTTCCATCGGAAGAGTACTGTACATGGAGAGGCTGACAGTTGGGTCCACGGTCGCAGCAAGGAAGTGCCTCCTTATTACGTGGAAAATAATGCTTCCTCTGTCTGACAGCAGGGACCCACCGGACGGGCCACCGTATTTCGGGAAAAAACTATTTCCCCTTGACTTCTGGGACCGACCACCTACATCTTTGCACGCAAGGAAGTGCGTTCATATTACGGGCAAAAAAATGATTTGCCCCCTGACTGCTAGGACCCACCAGCTACATCTTCGCATGCAAGGAAGTGCTTGACAGTTGGGACCCACCTGGTCAAAGCATACGTAGCATTGTCATTTTGGTCACGAACATGTACGTACATATGATCGGTCTGTCTGCAGGCTGCAGCGATGAACCGTGGCAGTGTAAGGAAGGGCGCGTGTCGTAGTGGAGGCACACACGTAGCATGTACATGTACGTACAGCGGCCAGAGTGCAAGAAAGAAAATACGACCGTGTACGTACATACGAGCAGGGTCTCGAGCGTGTACTCGCGCATATATATACGGACGGCCAGGGCTGGTGTACATGGAGAGGCAACGAACGGCAGCAAGGGCGACATGTTCATCAGGCAGCGAACCAGCTGGGTCAGAATGGAGAAACAGGATCCTGATCATCGGGAGGCAACCGACTGGGTCGGAATACGTCGTGTCCATCAGGAGCCAACCCGCTAGGACGGAACAGCCGATGGAAACGAGGCCTGGCGTACCGTAGAACGGAGGAAACGACCTTGTGTTTGACCAGCCACGATCGAAACGGGATCCTGTTTATCGGGAGGGGTCTGGCGTACCACAAAACAGAGGAAGCGGACTTCTCTTGGTCGAAACAGGGTCCTATTGATCAGGACGGGTGTGGCATACGACAAAACGGTGGAAACGGACTTGTGTTGGAGCGCTATGGTCGAAACGGGGGTCTTGTTCATCGGGAGGGGTGGGGCATACCACAAAACGGGACTCCACATGATACTGTTCATCTCTACCGTCGACCTCCTCCAGCCTCCACGGGCTACTGTTCATCCACCGTCGACCTCCTCCAGCCTCCACCTGTGACGGTTCATCCACGGGAACCTGTTCATCCAGCCTCCACCGTGCGCTCCTCCACCGGCTACTGTTCAACCATCCCTCTCCATGGGGTCCTGTTCAACCACCCCTCCATGGGCTATTGTTCATCCAGCCCTCCATTGGCCACTGTTCAACCAGCCCTCCACAAGGTCCTGTTCATCCAGCCCTCCACGGGGTCCTCTTCATCCAGCCCTCCACGGGGTCCTATTAATCCACCGGCTCGATCGATCTGGGTCCTATTCATCCAGTGGCAACGGCCTCTACTACCACGGGTTCCTGTTCATCCAACCCCCCACCAAGAACTGTTCATCCAAACCCCCAATAACGCTCACTGTTCATCAAGAGGCAGCAGGTTCGATCGGCTTCAGTTAGCAGCAGTAGCGAAGGAATTGCTCGATCGGGTTCAGTAATGCGTAGCCTATAGTGCAATCGCTCGGGTTCAGCAGGAGAACGCCTCACTCGGGTTCAGTTAGAGCCCGACGCCTCGCACCCACGTGCGTACATGTACGAGAGAAACGCGCATCGCTCGGCCCCCGACCACCCACCATACCGGGAACTCCCCGATATTTTCCACGCCCTTGCTTCTACCATGGTTTTTTCCGTCATGGACGGCCCAAAGAATGTCATGCAGCTGCATCTCCGGCCCACCCAAGACAAAAGCCCATTTTCTGTCATGATTTTTGTCATAGAAGTAGGAGCCCACCACATCTATGATGATACTAGGTTTTGTCACAATTATCGTCATAGAAGTGTCATAAGCATGACAGGAAAAAAATTCGTTCGACCCAAAATGTCACCGATGTGTCTTTTTGTTTGTAGTGATAGTCAGATGAACTGAACAAAATAGCCCCTAAATACTACTACTACCACCACCACCACCACCACCACCACTACTACTACTACGGAGGGGCTTTGTACTACTTCCGACAGCCTCTCCTCTGCCGAGCGCGCTTAGTAAGAGGAAGAGAAGGAGGAGCCTATCGACAAGCTGGACAACTGCAATACGGTGCCTGCCGCTACTGCACCTTTACCGACGCTCACCTCGAATGCCCTCTGCCGCTCTAGACGACCCCTCTCGAAGCGGCCGGACTGCTCGTAGATCTCCTAATTTCTCGCCTCTGCATCGGCATGTGCTGCGGCCACGGCTGCGGTAAGGATCTTTGCATGCTCGACGAGGCGCTCCTCCTCACCCCGCAGGAATCAATGTAGCGCGCAAGGTTGCTGACGCACGTGCGGGCCTCCACCTCCGCCTCCCTCCTTCGGGCGGTGGTGGCGGAGCGGGTGATGATATTGGGGGTTGATGGTGGGCTGGCGGCCATGGTGGTCAATGATGGGGTGGCGGCCATGACCACCACCTCCCGCCTTCGGGCTGCGCTGACGGATCGGGTGATGGCCACGGTGGCCGGCAGTGGGTGGCGGCCACGACGGCCAGCTCCCGCCTTTGGGCCGTGGCGGCGGAGCGGGATATGGCCTTGACTTTCGATGGTGGTGTGCCGGCAACGGCGGCAGGCAATAGCTGCCGACCGGCAGCGGCGGCGGAGCGTGTGGTAGGTGTTTTGTGCACACCCAACAGGGACGCCACACGAACTACACTACACCGGGGACTGCGATGCCGTCGCGGTGTAGCCTCCCAGCTGGAGCTGTCCTCTGATGACGGTGGAGTGGCTGAGCAACGACGACGGACCGGTGCCATTGGCGATTGTGGGAGAAGCAAACAAGATAAGCTATAGGGAGGGAGGGGAAAATGCGACGCAGGACTCGCCCGCCACGAGGGTTTATATAGTAGGCTGGTAAGCATTGGGATTTTGAGGGATTTCATCGAGTCGAGCGGGAAGCTTTAGCGGGAACCTGCGCAGTTGCACGGGAATGGGCTCACCATCGTTTGGCCAAAAGAACGCCCCCGCGCGCTGCTCAAGTTTGCGCTCGAAGCCGTCTGCGGCAGCGGGGTGACAAGACATGCGAGAGGAGGACGAAAGGACACGTACACATACGGTTAATAAAACAACATTTGTGATTTAATTACCTACTATACCCCCATCCTGGTTTATAAGTAGGATTTAACTAATAAAATACGAACACACGCGTCTACAGCTGAATGGAAAAGGCTCTGCACAAGCTGAATTTCAGTTTGTAACTTCATATGACAGATTATTCAGAAGTCATTGTATCGAGCCGCTATATGACTTCTTGCTGGCTGATCCTTTCACAGAAATAATGCATGAAAAATATCCTGAAGAAGATGAATTTTATGTGTCTGAATAGTTTGAACCTTGTAATCTTTGAATTTGGGCCTTGTAATGCTAGAATTTGAACCTTGCAATATTTATGGTATTTGTTATATAATGTATGTTTAATATGGTCTTGCAATCATGTCTTATTACAAGTATATATATGTTGTTCTTCTGTACAAAGAGCATAGATGTTCTGCAGATAGAGCATATCACATCGCACACGGACCACACTAGGTAACCCGTCGATGATGAATTCATCAATCGCAAACGGTTATATACCAGGAAGCGTTTGCCGACAACACACACGGCTTATTCCATCACAAACAGCTCGATGGATCAACTGTATGCCACGTATTGCACACACAGCTCTAATCCGATTCGTGCTTGATGTCTCTGCCATCACTCGCACAGTTCGTCTTATTTGCCAAGTATCAATATGCCGGCCTCTGCTCGCGTCCCTCGGCGCACTTTGCTCACCATTAGGTGCCGGGGCGCGCTCTGCTCGCATACCTCCATGCACTCGGCTTGTGGACAGCTTTTCCTTGCGTGTTCAACTGATATATGCATATATATGGTTGCTCGCCGTTGAGGCACTCCGGAGCGCTCTGCTCGCGTCCTTGCACGCACGCTCTGCCAGCGGTTGGGGCCTGCGCACAATCATGTTGGGGCCCATATGCATGCGGTTGCGATGTGCGCGTCGCCATGATGCGGTTACATGCGGCACGATGGAGTTACGCGCTGCAAATTAGAACTGTTATCCGGGCGTGCAGATATTCCAGTCCGTCCGGCTTCCCCATTAATTCCCATGGCCATTTGATACGTCTCCGTCGTATCTATAATTTTTGATTGTTCCATGCCAATATTATTCAACTTTCATATACTTTTGGCAACTTTTTATACTATTTTTGGGACTAACATATTGATCCAGTGCCCAGTGCCAGTTCCTGTTTGTTGCATGTTTTATGCTTCGCAGAAACCCAATATCAAACGCAATCCAAACGGGATAAAAACGGACAGAGAATTACTTTGGAATATTTGGGATTTTCCGGAGGAAGAATCAACGCGAAACGGTGCCCGAGGTGGCCACGAGACAGGGGGCACGCCCTCCTCCCTGGGCGCGCCTAGCACCCTCGTGGGCCACCCATAAGGCGGTTGACGCTCTTATTTTGCCGCAAGAAAGCTAATTTTATGAGAAAAATCTAGGCGAAAGATTCACCCCAATCGGAGTTACGGATCTCCGGATATAAAAGAAATGGTGAAGGGGAAGGATCGGAGAATGCAGAAACAGAGAGCGACAAAGAGACCGATCCAATATCGGAGGGGCTCTCGCCCCTCCCACGCCATGGGAGCCAAGGACCAGAGGGGAAACCCTTCTCCCATCTAGGGAGGAGGTCAAGGAAGAAGAAGAAGAATGGGGCCGTCTCCCCCTTGCTTCCGGTGGCGCCGGAGCGCTGCCGGGGGCCATCATCATCACCACGATCTTCACCAACACCTCCATCATCTTCACCAACATCTCCAACACCTTCCTTCATCTATATCCAGTGGTCCACTCTCCCGCAACCCGATGTAACCTCTACTTAAACATGGTGCTTTATGCTTCATATTATTATCCAATGATGTGTTTCCATCCTATGATGTCTGAGTAGCTTTTCGTTGTCCTACCGGTGATTGATGAATTGCTATGATTGGTTTGAATTGCATGTTTTATTATTGGTGCTGTCCTATTGTGCCCTCCGTGTCGCGCAAGCGTGAGGGATCCCCGCTGTAGGGTTTCCAATATGTTTATGATTTGCTTATGGTGAGTGGTGTGCGTGAACAGAAGCACAGACCCGAGTAAGTAGGTTGTTTGCGTATGGGATAAAGGGGACTTGATGCTTTAATGCTATGGTTGGGTTTTACCTTAATGATCTTTAGTAGTTGCGGATTCTTTCTAGAGTTCCAATCATAAGTGCATATGATCCAAGAAGAGAAAGTATGTTAGCTTATGCCTCTCCCTCAAATAGAATTGCAATAGTGATTACCGGTCTAGTAAAGTAGTCAGATGCCTAGGGACAATTTCACAACTCCTACCACCACTTTTCCACACTCGCTATATTTACTTTATTGCTTCTTTATCTAAAGAGCCCCTAGTTTATATTTACGTGTTCTTTATTATCTTGCAAACCTATCCAACAACACCTACAAAGTACTTCTAGTTTCATACTTGTTCTAGGTAAAGCGAACGTCAAGCATGCGTAGAGTCGTATCAGTGGCCGATAGGACTTGAGAGAGTATTCGCTCTACCTTTAGCTCCTCGTTGGGTTCGACACTCTTACTTATCGAAAGAGGCTACAACTATCCCGTATACTTGCGGGTCATCAAGACCTTTTTCTGGCGCCATTGACAGAGAGTCATAGCGTGGGGTGAATATTCTCGTGTGTGCTTGTTTGCTTTATCACTAAGTAATTTCTATTTGTTGTTCTAAGTTGTTCTCTATCTTTAGTTATGGATGTGGAACACGAAATACCAAAAAAATTAGGTGTACTTGCTACTCATGGAGATGGGGAACCTCCTAAAACCCTCAATGCTCGCTATGTTCAAAATATTATGTGCTACTTTGATAATCCTGAGAAAACCCCATTCAATTATGTTATGGGAGTAACATTGGATCAACGTGAATACTTTAGGGATTATCGCTTGACACAAAAAGGGAAACTATTATGGGATCAAATTAATATGTTGCATTGGTACGCTCGGGATCTATGCTTGAGATATGATTATACTTGTTGCTCTAGGATGAAGGCTCCACACCTTCCCTTTTCATGCGAATTTAATGATAATGAAATCTTAGCTTCTTATTCTAATGGTATATATGATTACTATGATGTTGAACGAATTGAAGAATTTGTTGCTTTTAAGGCTGCTTATGAAATTGAATCTTTGTTTGAAAAGTATGAAGCTTTTGATGATGATGTTTATAGGCCTGAAAATTTTGCTACATTTAAATATTGCTATGACAATTATGAATACAGTTACAATATTGATGCATTTATTGAGGAAGTCTCCGCTGTCCAAGAAGAGACTAATATTTTGCAGGAAGCTATGGAAGAAGAAATTGATGAAACTGTGAGCTCATTGGATGAAAAAGATGATGAGGGGAGCGAAGAACAAAAGGAGGAAGAGCGGATTGATCACCCGTGCCCACCTTCTAATGAGAGTAACTCTTCAACGCATACATTGTTTAATTCCCCTTCATGCTTATCGAAGGATGATTGCTATAATGATTGCTATGATCCCGTTGATTCTCTTGAAATATCCCTTTTTGATGATGCTTGCTATGCTTGTGGCCAAGATGCCAATATAAATTATGCTTATGGGGATGAACTTGCTGTAGTTCCTTATGTTAAACATGAAATTGTTGCTATTGCACCCACACACGATAGTCCTATTATCTTTTTGAATTCTCCCGACTACACTATATCGGAGAAGTTTGTGCTTATTAAGGATTATATTGATGGGTTGCCTTTTACCGTTGCACATGATGATTTTGATGAATATAATATGCATGTGCTTGCTGCTCCTACTTGCAATTATTATAAGAGAGGAACTACATCTCCGCCTCTTTATGTTTCCAACACGATAAAATTGCAAGAAGCTGCTTATACTATGCATTGGCCTTTACTGTGTGTGCATGAATTGTTCTTTTATGACATGCCGATGCATAGGAAGAGAGTTAGACTTCGTCATTGCTTGATATATGTTACTTTGTGCTCACTACTAAATTACAAATCATTGTTAATTAAAATTGGCTTTGATATACCTTGGGATCCGGGTGGATTCATTACTTGAGCACTATATGCCTAGCTTAATTGCTTTAAAGAAAGCGCTGTCAGGGAGACAATCCCGGAAGTTTTAGAGAGTAATTTATTTCTGTTGAGTGCTTTTATATAGTCTAAAAAAAAGAGGGGAACCTAAAAACTTTTCAAAAAGGAAAGTGAAAGTGAGAAAGACAAGCATTGTTGAAGTGGGAGCTAGCCTTGAACTTTGTTCATGCTCATGGAAACTTTGTGAATCTTGATTACAGAAACTTTTCATCAAAAATAATTATCCCCTTGTATAATTCCATTGTATTATAAAAATAATGTGCCAAGGTTTGCCTTTAGGATGTTTACAATGCTTGTTGGTTTGTACGGTGCAGGACAGAAACTTTGGCTGTAGTGCGCGATTTTACATTTTTAACTAGAACCTCAAACGGTTAATATTCCTTTTGTAATCTCTTGCCGTACAAATTTTTTATTTTTCCTAATTTTAGTAGAATTTTTGGGGTACCATTAGTATGGTGAATGTTCAGATTGCTACAGACTGTTCTGTTTTTGACAGATTCTGTTTTTGATGCATAGTTTGCTTGTTTTGATGAATCTATCAATTTATATCAGTGGATTAAGCCATGAAAAAGTTATATTACAGTAGACACAATTAAAAAACAATATATGAATTGGTTTGCAACAGTATTTAGAGTAGTGATTTGCTTTATTATACTAACGGATCTTACCGAGTTTTCTGTTGAAGTTTTGTGTGGATGAAGTGTCTTATCGAGGATGTCTCGATATGAGGAAAAGGAAGAGAGGCAAGAGCTCAAGCTTGGGGATGCCCAAGGCACCCCAAGTAAATATTCAATGATACTCAAGCGTCTAAGCTTGGGGATGCCCCGGAAGGCATCCCCTCTTTCTTCAACAAGTATCGGTATGTTTTCAGGATTCGTTTCGTTCATGCGATATGTGCAAGTCTTGGAGCGTCATTTGCATTTAGTTTTCATTTTTCTTTTATGCAGCATGCTGGTATGAGATAGACCTTGGTTGATTTATAGAATTCTCATTGCACTTCACTTAAATCTTTTGAGTATGGCTTTATAGAATGCTTCACGTGCTTCACTTATATCATTTGAAGTTAGGATTGCCTGTTTCTCTTTACTTAGAAAACCGCCATTTGTAGAATGCTCTTTTGCTTCACTTATATTTGTTAGAGCATGGGCATATCTTTTGTAGAAAGAATTAAACACTCTTGCTTCACTTATATCTATTTAGAGAGATGACAGGAATTGTTCATTCACATGGTTAGTCATAAAATCCTACATAAAACTTGTAGATCGCTGAATATGATATGTTTGATTCCTTGCAATAATTTTGCGATATAAAGATGGTGATATTAGATTCTTGCTAGTGGGTGCTTGCGGATTGTAGAGACACTTGTGTTGAGGTTTGCAAGTCCCGTAGCATGCACGATGGTAACCGTTGTGTGGCAAATTTGAAGCATGGGGTGTGTCTTTGATTGTCTTCCTTATGAGTGGCGGTCGGGGACGAGCGATGGTCTTTTCCTACCAATCTATCCCCCTAGGGGCATGCGTAGTAGTACCTTGCTTCGAGGGCTAATAAACTTTTGTAATAAGTATATGAGTTCTTTATGATTAATGTGAGTCCATGGATTATACGCACTTTTACCTTTCCATCATTGCTAGCCTCTTCGGTACCGTGCATTGCCCTTTCTCACCACGAGAGTTGGTGCAAACTTCGTCGATGCATCCAAACCCCGTGGTATGATACGCTCTATCACACATAAGCCTCCTTATATCTTCCTCAAAACAGCCCCCATACCTACCTATCATGGTATTTCCATAGCCATTCCGAGATATATTGCCATGCAACTTCCATCATCATCACATACATGACTTGAGAATTTATTGTCATATTGCTTTGCATGATCATAAGATAGCTAGCATGATGTTTTCATGGCTTGTCCTTTTTTGATGTCATAGCTACGCTCGATCATTGCACATCCCGGTACACCGCCGGAAGCATTCATATAGAGTCATATCTTTGTTCTCGTATCGAGTTGTAATATTGAGTTGTAAGTAAATAAAAGTGTGATGATCATCATTATAGAGCATTGCCCCATGAAAAAAAAGAGAAAAAAAGGAAAAAAGAAAAAAAGAAAACAAAAGGAAAGGCCAAAGAAGTCTAAATAAAAAAGGGGGCCAAAGAAGCCCACCCAAAGAAAAGAGAAAGAAAAGAAGAAAAAAAATAAAAGGGGCAACGTTACTATCCTTTTACCACACTTGTGCTTCAGAGTAGCACCATGTTCTTCATATAGAGAGTCTCCTATGTTGTTACTTTCATATACTAGTGGGAATTTTTCATTATAGAACTTGGCTTGTATATTCCAACGATGGGCTTCCTCAAATGCCCTAGGTCTTCATGAGTAAGCAAGTTGGATGCACACCCACTTATTTTTCAGTTTGAGCTTTCATACACTTATAGCTCTTAGTGCATCCGTTGCATGGCAATCCCTACTCCTCGCATTGACATCAATTGATGGCATCTCCATTGCCCGTTGATTAGCCGCGTCGATGTGAGACTTTCTCCTTTTTTTTGTCTTCTCCATATAAACCTCCACCGTCATATTCTATTCTACCTATAGTGTTATATCCATGGCTTGCGCTCATGTATTGCGTGAGGGTTGAAAAAGCTGAAGTGCGTTAAAAAGTATGAACCAATTGCTCGGCTTGTCATCAGGGTTGTGCATGATGGGAGCATTTTGTGTGACGAAAATGAAGCATGGCCAAACTATATGATTTTATAGGGATAAGCTTGCTTTGGCCTTGTTGTTTTGAAAAGACATGATTGCTTTATTAGTACGCTCGAAGTATTATCGTTTTTTATGTCAAATGATTTTCAAAACCATGATTAGATATATGATCAAGATTAATATTCATGCCATGATTAGATATATGATCAAGATTATGCTAGGTAGCATTCCACATCAAAAATTATCTTTTTTATCATTTTCCTACTCGAGGACGAGCAGGAATTAAGCTTGGGGAGGCTGATACGTCTCCGTCGTATCTATAATTTTTGATTGTTCCATGCCAATATTATTCACCTTTCATATACTTTTGGCAATTTTTTATACTATTTTTGGGACTAACATATTGATCCAGTGCCCAGTGCCAGTTCTTGTTTGTTGCATGTTTTATGTTTCGCAGAAACCCAATGTCAAGCGGAATCCAAATGGGATAAAAACGGTCGGCGAATTATTTTGGAATATTTGGGATTTTCTGAAGGAAGAATCAACGCGAAACGGTGCCCGAGGAGGCCACGAGACAGGGGGCGTGCCCTCCCCCTGGGCGTGCCTGGCACCCTTATGGGCCACCCGTAAGGCAGTTTACGCTCTTATTTTGCCGCAAGAAAGCTAATTTTATGAGAAAAATCTAGGCAAAAGCTTCACCCCAATCGGAGTTACCGATCTCCAGATATAAAAGAAACGGTGAAGGGGAAGGATCGGAGAACGTAGAAACAGAGAGAGATAGAGAGACAGATCCAATCTCGGAGGGGCTCTCGCCCCTCCCATGCCATGGGAGCCAAGGACCATAGGGAAAACCCTTCTCCCATCTAGGGAGGAGGTCAAGGAAGAAGAAGAAGAAGGGGGGACCTCTACCCCTTGCTTCCGGCGGCGCCAGAGCGCTGCCGGGGGCCATCATCATCACCGCGATCTTCACCAACACCTCCATCATCTTCACCAACATCTCCATCACCTTCCCTCATCTCTATCCAGCGGTCCACTCTCCCGCAACCCGATGTACCCTCTACTTGAACATGGTGCTTTATGCTTCATATTATTATCCAATGATGTGCTGCCATCCTATGATGTCTGAGTAGATTTTTGTTGTCCTACCGGTGATTGATGAATTGCTATGATTGGTTTGAATTGCATGTTTTATTTTTGGTGATGTCCTATTGTGCCCTCCGTGTCGCGCAATTGTGAGGGATCCCTGCTGTAGGGTTTGCAATATGTTTATGATTTGCTTATGGTGGATGGCGTGAGTGAACAGAAGCACAGACCCGAGTAAGTAGGTTGTTTGCATATGGGATAAAGGGGACTTGATGCTTTAATGCTATGGTTGGGTTTTACCTTAATGATCTTTAGTAGTTGCGGATGCTTGCTAGAGTTCCAATCATAAGTGCATATGATCCAAGAAGAGAAAGTATGTTAGCTTATGCCTCTCCCTCAAATAGAATTGCAATAGTGATTACCGGTCTAGTAAAGTAGTCACTTGCCTAGGGACAATTTCACAACTCCTACCACCACTTCTCCACACTCGCTATATTTACTTTGTTGCTTCTTTATATAAACAGCCCCTAGTTTATATTTACGTGTTCTTTATTATCTTGCAAACCTGTCCAAGAACACGTACAAAGTACTTCTAGTTTCATACTTGTTCTAGGTAAAGCGAACGTCAAGCGTGCGTAGAGTCGTATCAGTGGCTGATAGGACTTGAGAGAGTATTTGTTCTAGCTTTACCTCCTCGTTGGGTTCGACACTCTTACTTATTGAAAGAGGCTACAACAATCCCGTATACTTGCGGGACATCACCATTATAACCTTAGTCTCTTCAACCTTTAGATCTCGCCCCACAACACAATAAGCACACCCACGACAACACATACAGAGAGGATATCTAGCGGCGCTCCGATGGACTTCAGTGAGCATAAAGTCGAGACCCACGCAAGGGAGATGGATCTCACGATGGTGTACACCCTCGACCCGGCTGTGGTGGAGGACTACATCAACACCGTGGAGCAGTTGCTTGCTGGAGAAAAGTAGAAGGTGGTCGGCTTCGACCTCCAGTACACCGTCGGTCTTCTCCACAAAGATCAAAAGGTTGTCGTCGTCCAATTGTGCGTGCGTCATCATGTCCTCATCTACCACTACTTCATGGCCACAGAGCCTTGCGTCCATTTCTCTAGGTTTGTCAACAGCATCGACTACAAGTTCGCTACGGTGGAAACCACCGATGATTAAAAGCGCTCAGGGTTACGGGCTTGGCGTGCAAGAACCTTGTCGAAATCCGTGAGCACTACAAGGTCTGGGGTACTATGAAGAAGGACTCCCTGGTTGAACTCGCCTCGGTCATCATCGACCCATACTACTAAAAGATGAAGTAGGATGCCAACAGAACACGTCCCGTATCCTGGCATAGGGCCTAGATGCGGCAACTGGATGAACCTCACCTCAGGTTCGCTGCCAAGAGAGTGTACACATGCTACGAGATGCACATGCGGATCGTTGACATGAGGAAGTGCCTCGTTACCGAAATCGACGAGGCCGGATCAAGCCACAAGTAGAGCAGTTACGACAAGTGTCACAAGAAGTAGATGATGATCAAATGATCGTTTATCCTAGTTAATTATGCATGTAATATATAGTTGACTTTGGTGTGTGCAAATTTCATGTGTGTAGTAGCCACCTATGTAATTATGCATGTAATAGTTTACTTTGGTGTGCGCAAATGTCATGTGTGTAGTAGCCACCTATGTAATTGGATGTTTCATTTGGTTATGCAACCATGTCCTTATAAGTGTGTATATATATATATATGTTGTTGTTCTGTAGGCAATCCCAATGCACAACACACACGTCTTATTAGCAGCAATCGTCTGTGTTATTATCGGTCTTCACACACATTTCTGATTACAGACCTGTTTGCCGCGTACCACACACATCTTGTTAAATTGAACTGTTTCTGTTATCTTGGCTCAACGCAACCAGTTCATCCGAGTGAACTGTTTGCGCTCTATCGCACACACCTTGATCTGGCTGACCGTTTCTTTTGTTCCACCTAATCACAAACAGTTCATCCGAGTGAACTGTATGCCGTATATCGCACACACCTTCATCTGGCTGCCCTTTTCTGTTCTTCTGCCTCATCGCAAACAGTTCACTGAACTGAATCGTATGCCCCGCAGTGCACATTTAACTAAATTCTGAACCATGTTTGATGTATCCGCCGTCGCAAATGTTTTGCATCTTTTTTGACGGTTTTTGATATCACCGTTTACGATTAATGAACCGCACACAGTTTCGTCAAAGGTTCTTTGATCATAGTGTCGTGTTAGCAGCATCATGCAGTAGTTTTGGTTCCAGATGCAGATAGTCTATCACGAATTGTAATGCTAGTATATGCACGGAATAGAACCATATGGGCTTGGCCACAAGGGAGGTGAGAGCCAACCCAGGGTCTGTCAAGGCCATTCCTCTGAAGCCACGGTCAGCGCAGGCGCAACACTCTCCTAAATCTATCAAGGTCAGTAATTCCTAGGTCCCAAGCATCTTCCACTGACACATGGTTTTATAGTTTACCAAAACATGACTAGAAGCATTTTCTTGGTTGTCGGCATGCCAGACAATATTGCACCAAATTTTGTTGAGCTCCGAGAGGAACCATTTAAGGAGGGCAAGAGCCGTGAGGTGGTAAGTTGGGTGGTAGTGAGGATCGGCTTTGCCAGCGTGACCCTTCCAAGCTTGGCCATGTTCTTCCCCTTCCAAATTGGTATATGACCAACAATCTTGTTGATGAGGGGTTGAAGGCCCAACAAATTGGTAAAGACACTGTCCCGGTGAGGTTTATCACCAGACCGCTGGCATCCCCAAAGGTCTCTAAGATTGAGTAGATTGCATGCAGCTCCTACCTGTGTGGGTTTACAAATATGCTAGCATCATCTGCAAACAAAGAAATCTGGCACCTTGTTGTGAGTGCCTGGATGGGCTTAATGACCCCCCCCCCTGAGAAGCTGCCCCAAGGATCTTCTCTGGCAATTCAATGGCTAGGATGAAGAGCATGGGCGATAGGGGATCGCCTTGGCACAAGCCACCAATATGACTAAAGGGAGTCTTAGGGTTGCCATTTAGGAGGACCCGCGATGAAGATGATACCAGGGTCAAGCTAATCTAATCCTGCCAACGCTAGCGCTGTAAAGCTTTAAGAAGACTTTTTGACAAAGGGTGGATTTTATTGCCTCATAATGGAGCATCAAGAGGATACAAACATAATGAGCACACACTCGGCCCTTGTATAGCTAGTATGCACACAGCAAACACAAACAAACACACACACACGCACACACAAACAAACATGACGGCAAATAGCAAAGCCATATAAGACCGAAGCTATGCGTAGGCATGGACAAAATAAATAAATAAAACCAGAGAAATTAGATCCGCGATTGGCGAACTACAACAATGACCCTATCGGCACCAACCATCTCATGACACCACATGAACAACGAGATTCTTCAACAAGAACGCCTTCAGGAAGGAAGCGACGCTCAAGCACCGCTGTCACCGGATCCAACCTACAAGGCAAGAGTCTAAATTTTCACCCTGAAGAATCAGTCCAAGCATATCCGAGCCATGCATTCCACAAGGTAACGATATAAAATAAACATCACCATCGCCAGATATGACCATCTCGGGCCAGACCCATGTTTTCACCCCGGAGCTCGAGACCGGATGCCCAAGTAGCATCACCATCAAAGTAACATGTGTTGTCACCACCACTTCTTCGTGATTCCGGCAGCTACAAGCGATGTGCAATCACCACCGCTGCACATCCATCCATTTGCGTCAAGCCGTCATTCATAGTCTGCATATCACCATCGAAGTTGGTCATCAGATCTGAAGGAATAAACACCCGTAGACCTTTCGGTGACATTTGCCGTCGTGGAGCCATAGGGGTCACTATAGTAGCAAAATCTGCAATTACCACCACCGGCCAACCTGATCTTGATCACCAGAACCAAACTGTCCCAACCCGAATTAGGGCAACCATCGAGCCGAATGGACGATACTGGCCACCCAACAATAGATCAGGGGTAGAGGCCAGTGGCCGCGGAGGAAGCAAGGGCAACGCATAGGGCGTGTGACCCAGGCCGTGAACCTCATGCATCGGCACCGAAGCCTCAGCAAGAGGTAGCTAGATGACCACTAGCAGCTGATACGTCTCCAATGTATCTATAATTTTTTATTGTTCCATGCTATTATATTACCCCTTTCGGATGTTTATGGGCTTTATTTTACACATTTATATCATTTTTGGGACTAACCTACTAACCGGAGGCCCAGCCCATATTGCTGTTTTTTTACCTATTTCAGTATTTCGAAGAAAAGGAATATCAAACGGAGTCCAAACGGAATGAAACCTTCGGGAGCGTGATTTTTGGAACGAACGTGATCCAGAGGACTTGGAGTGCAAGTCAAGAAGCAGCCGAGGCTCCCACGAGATAGGAGGGCGCCCCCCCCCCCTATAGGGCGCACCCCCTATCTCGTGGGCCCCTCGGGCGTCCACCGACGTACTTCTTCCTCCTATATAAGCCTACGTACCCCAAAAACATCCAGGGGGCAGACGAAACACAATTTCCACCACCGTAACCTTCTGTATCTGCGAGATCTCATCTTGGAGCCTTCGCCGGCACTCTGCCGGAGGGGGAATCGACCATGGAGGGCTTCTACATCAACATCCTTGCCCCTCCGATGAGTTGTGAGTAGTTTACCACAGACCTACGGGTCCATAGTTATTAGCTAGATGGCTTCTTCTCTCTTTTTGGATCTCAATACAATGTTCTCCCGCTCTCTTGTGGAGATCTATTCGATGTAAACTCTTTTTGCGGTGTGTTTGTCGAGATCCGATGAATTGTGGGTTTATGATCAAGTTTGTCTATGAATAATATTTGAATCTTCTCTGAATTGTGGGTCTCTTTGAATTATCAGTTTGGTTTGGCCTACTAGATTGATCTTTCTTGCCATGGGAGAAGTGCTTAGCTTTGGGTTCAATCTTGCGGTGTCCTTACCTAGTGACAGAAAGGGTTGCAAGGCACGTATTGTATTTTTGCCATCGAGGATAACAAGATGGGGTTTATATTATATTACTTGAGTTTATCCCTCTACATCATGTCATCTTGCTTAATGCGTTACTCTGTTCTTATGAACTTAATACTCTAGATGCAGGCAGGAGTCGGTCGATGTGTGGAGTAATAGTAGTAGATGCAGGCAGGAGTCGGTCTACTTGTCACGGACGTGATGCCTGTATACATGATCATGCCTAGATAATCTCATAATTATTCGCTTTTCTATCAATTGCTCGACAGTAATTTGTTCACCCACCGTAATACTTATGCTATCTTGAGAGAAGCCACTAGTGAAACCTATGGCCCCCGGGTCTATCTCTTATCATATTTGCTTCCAATCTACTTTTATTTGCATCTTTACTTTTTGTATCTATATTATAAAATACCAAAAATATATTTATCTTATCTTACTATCTTTATTAGATCTCACTTTCGCAAGTGGCGGTGAAGGGATTGACAACCCTTTTATTGCGTTGGTTGCGAGTTCTTTGTTTGTTTGTGTAGGTGCGTGGGACTTTTGAGGAGCCTCCTACTGGATTGATACCTTGGTTCTCAAAAACTAAGGGAAATACTTACGCTACTATTGTTGCATCACCCTCTCCTCTTCGAGGAAAACCAACGCAAGCTCAAGACATAGCAAGAAGGATTTCTGGCGCCGTTGCCGGGGAGGTCTTCGCACAAGTCAAGACATACCAAGTACCCATCACAAACCCATCTCCCTCGCATTTACATTATTTGCCATTTGCCTCTCGTTTTCCTCTCTCCCACTTCACCCTTGACGTTTTATTCGCCCTCTCTTTCCCAATCTCCTCCTCTCTTTCGCTTGCCTTTTTCTGTTTTCTTGTGTGTTGGATTACTTGTTTCCATGGCGCAAGATAATACCAAATTGTGTGATTTATTGAATACCAATAATAATGATTTCCTTAGTACTCCGATTGCTCCTCTTAATGATGTTGAGTCTTGTGAAATCAATAATGCTTTGCTGAATATTGTTATGAAAGATCAATTTGCCGGCCTTCCTAGTGAAGATGCCGCTACTCATCTGAACAACTTTGTTGATTTGTGTGATATGCAAAAGAAGAAAGATACGGATAACAATATTTTCAAATTGAAGTTATTTCCGTTTTCACTTAGAGATCGTGCTAAAGTTTGGTTTTCGTCTTTGCCTAAAAATAGTAGTGATTCTTGGAACAAGTGCAAAGATCCTTTTATCTCTAAGTATTTTCCTCCCTCTAAGATTATCACTCTTAGGAACGATATTATGAATTTTAAACAACTTGATCATGAGCATGTTGCCCAATCTTGGGAAAGACATGAAATTGATGCTTCGCAATTGCCCTACACATGGTTTGAATTTATGGATGATCATACAAAATTTGTATGCCAGTTTGAACTTTGCTTCTAGAAATCTCTTAGATTCGGCCGAGGGAGGCACATTTATGGAAATCACATTAGGAGATGCTACAAAACTTCTTGATAATATTATGGCTAATTATTCTCAATGGCACACCGAAAGATCTTCTAGTAAAAAAGTGCATGCTATAGAAGAAATTAATGTTTTGAGTGGAAAGATGGATGAACTTATGAAATTGTTTGCTACTAAAAATACTCCTCTTGATCCCAATGATATGCCTTTGTCTTCCTTGATTGAGAATAATAATGAATCTATGGATGTGATTTTGTTGGTAGGAATAGTTTTGGAAACAATGCTTATAGAGGAAACTTTAATGCTAGACCGTTCCCTAGTAATTCCTCTAATAATTATGGAAATTCCTACAATAATTCTTATGGTAATTTTAATAAGATGCCCTCTGATTTTGAGAATAGTGTGAAAGAATTTATGATTTCTCAAAAGAACTTTAATGCTTTGCTTGAAGAAAAATTGCTCAAAGTTGATGATTTGGCTAGGAACGTTGATAGACTTTCGCTTGATGTTGATTCTCTTAAACTTAGATCTTCTCCTCCTAAGCATGATATCAATGAGTCTCTCAAAGCAATGATAATTTCCATTAATGAGTGCAAGGAAAGAACCGCTAGATTGTGTGCTAAGAAAGATTGCTTTATAAAGGCATGTTCTTCTAGTTTCCATGAAAATAATGATGAAGATCTTAAAGTTATTGATGTGTCTCCTATTAGATCTATGTTTTGAAATATGAATCTTGATAATTATGGGATTGATGATGAGTCAACTTTACCTAGAAGGCTTCCCAAGAATTCGGTGTTTTTAGATCTTGATGCTAAATTTGGTAAAAGCGGGATTGGAGAGGTCACAACTTTAAATAGCATTGAACCCACTATCTCAGATTTCAACGATTTTGATTATGATAATTGTTCTTTAGAAGGTTGTATTTCCTTGTTGCAATCCGTTGTTAATTCTCCTCATGCTTATAGTCAAAACAAAGCTTTTACCAAACATATCGTTGATGCCTTGATGCAATCTTATGATGAAAAACTTAATTTCGAAGTTTCTATACCTAGAAAACTTAATGATGAGTGGGAACCTACTATAAAGATTAGAATTAAATATCATGAGTGTTTTGCTTTGTGTGATTTGGGTGCTAGTGTTTCCACGATTCTGAAAACTTTATGTGATATTCTAGGTTTCCATGATCTTGATGATTGCTCTTTAAATTTGCACCTTGCGGATTCCACCATTAAAAAAGCCAATGGGAAGGATAAATGATGTCCTCATTGTTGCAAATAGAAATTTGGTGCCCGTGGATTTTATCGTTCTTGATATAGATTGCAATCTTTCTTGCCCTATTATTCTTGGTAGACCTTTCCTTAGAACGATTGGCGCGATTATTGATATGAAGGAAGGGAATATTAGATTCCAATTTCAATTAAAGAAAGTCATGGAGCACCTTCCAAGAAAGAAAGTCAAATTACCTTATGAATCTATCATGCAGGCTACTTATGAATTTAGTGCCAAAGATGGCACTCGTTAGATCTATCTTCGCTTTTATGCCTAGCTAGGGGCGTTAAATGATAGCGCTAGTTGGGAGGCAACCCAATTTTCTTTGTGTTTTTTGTTTTTGCTCCTGTTTAGTAATAAATCTTGCTTCTACCTTCTGTTTAGATGTGTTTTTACTTTTTAATTAGTGTTTGTGCCAAGTAGAACCTATAGGATAACCTATGATGATAGTTGATTTGATTCTGCTGAAAAACAGAAACTTTGCACGCACGAATTTAGTTTTGTTAAATCACAGAAATGTTATTTTGCGTTGATTCTTTTTTCTGCTGATCAACAAACAAATTTTCCAGGATTTCCTATTTTTGTAGGAGTTTTAGAGTTCCAGAAGTTTGCATTAGTTACAGATTGCTACAGACTGTTCTGTTTTTGACAGATTCTGTTTTTCGTGTGTTGTTTGCTTATTTTGATGCATCTATGGCTAGTAAAAATAGTTTATAAACCATAGAGAAGTGGAATACAGTAGGTTTAACACAAAAATAAATAAAGAATGTGTTCATTACAGTACCTTATGTTGTGGTTTTGTTTTTCTTTCACTAACGGAGCTTATAAGATTTCTTGTTGAGTTTTGTGTTGTGAAGTTTTCAAGTTTTGGGTAAAGCTTTTATGGACTACGGAATAAGGAGTGGCAAGAGCCTAAGATTGGGTATGCCCAAGGCACCCCAAGATATTCAAGAATAGCCAAAAGCCTAAGCTTGGAGATGCCCCGGGAAGGCATCCCCTCTTCCGTCTTCGTTCATTGGTAACTTCACTTGGAGCTATATTTTTATTCGCCACATGATATGTGTTTTGCTTGGAGCGTCGTGTATTATATTAGTCTTTGCATTTTAGTTTACCACAATCATCCTTGCTGTACACCTTTTGGGAGAATCCTATTTGGTTAAAATTTGCTAGAATACTCTATGTGCTTCACTTATATCTTTTGAGCTTGATTGTTTTTGCTCTAGTACTTCACTTATATCTTTTAGAGCATGGTGGTGACTTATTTTTGTAGAAATTACTAGTCTCTCATGCTTCACTTATATCTTTTTGAGATTCTTTTAGAACAGCATGGTATTTTCTATGGTTATAAAATTGGTCCTAGAATGGTAGGCATCCAAGTTGGGTATAATAAAAACTATCATAGGAAGTGAATTGGATGCTATGATCAATTTGATACTTAATAATTGTTTTGAGATATGGAGGTAGTGATATTAAAGTCATGCTAGTTGGGTGATTATGAATTTAAATAATGCTTGTGTTGAAGTTAGCAAGTCCCGTAGCATGCACGTATGGTTAAAGTTGTGTAACAAATTTGAAATATGAAGTGTACCTGGCTTGTGCATCCTTATGAGTGGCGGTCGGGGACGAGCGATGATCTTTTCCTACCAATCTATCCCCCTAGGAGCATGCGCGTAGTGCTTGATTTTTGATGACTTCTAAATTTTTGTAATAAGTATATGAGTTCTTTTGACTAATGTTGAGTCCATGGATTATACGCACTTTTACCTTTCCGCCATTGCTAGCCTCTTTGGTACCGTGCATTGCCCTTTCTCACCTTGAGAGTTGGTGCAAACTTCGCCAGTGCATCCAAACCCCGTGATACGATACGCTCTATCACACATAAACCTCCTTATATCTTCCTCAAAACAGCCACCATACCTACCTATTATGGCATTTCCATAGCCATTCCGAGATATATTGCCATGCAACTTTCCACCGTTCCGTTCATCATCATCATGACATACTTTACTTTTGTCATATTGCCATTGCATGATCATGTAGTTGACATCATATTTGTGGCAAAGCCACCATGCATAATTTTTCATACATGTCACTCTTGATTCATTGCACCATCCCGGTACTCCGCCGGAGGCATTCATATAGAGTCATATCTTGTTCTAGTTTCGAGTTGTAATTCATATGTTGTAATCAATAGAAGTGTGATGATCATCATTATTAGAGCATTGCCCAAAAAAAGAAGAAAGGCCAAAAAAAAGAAAGGCCCCAAAAAAGAGAAAGAAAAAATAAAAAAATAAAAAAAAATAAAAAAAACAAATAAAAGGGGCAATGTTACTATCTCTTTTTCCACACTTGTGCTTCAAAGTAGCACCTTGTTCTTCATGTAGTGAGTCTCATATTTTTGTGCTTCAAAGTAGCACCATGTTTTTCATACAGTGAGTCTCATAAGTTGTCTTTTTCATACTAGTGGGAATTTTTCATTATAGAACTTGGCTTGTATATTCCTACGATGGGCTTCCTCAAATGCCCTAGGTCTTCGTGAGCAAGCAAGTTGGATGCACACCCACTAGTTTTCTTTTGTTGAGCGTTCGTTTATAGCTCTAGTGCATCCGTTGCATGGCAATCCCTACTCCTCATGTTGACATCAATTGATGGGAATCTCCATAACCCGTTGATTATCCTCGTCAATGTGAGACTTTCTCCTTTTTTTGTCTTCTCCACACAATCCTCATCATCATATTCTATTCCACCCATAGTGCTATATCCATGGCTCACGCTCATGTATTGCGTGAAGGTTGAAAAAGTTTGAGATTATTTATGTAAGAAACAATTGCTTCTCTTGTCATCGGGGGTATAGAAGTTGGGAACATCTTTGTGTGACGAAAATGAAGCATAGCCCAACTATATGATTTTGTAGGGATGAACTTTCTTTTGCCATGTTATTTTGAGAAGACATGATTGAGGGAGTCATGGATAAGGGGGTATCCGGACAGCCAGACTGTGTCCAACGTCTGGACTATTGAAGCATGAAGATACAAGACTCAAGACTTCGGCCCATGTCCGGATGGGACTTTCCTTGGCGTGGAAGGCAAGCTTGGCGATCCGGATATTATATTTCCTTCCATGTAACCGACTCCATGTAAACCCTAGCCCTCTCCGGTGTCTATATAAACCGGAGAGGTTGGTCCTTAGAAGGCCGATCACAATTACATTCATACCATCATAGGCTAGCTCTTAGGGTTTAGCCTCTACGATCTCGTGGTAGATCTACTCTTGTACTACCCATATCATCAATATTAATCAAGCAGGAAGTAGGGTTTTACCTCCATCGAGAGGGCCTGAACCTGGGTAAACATCTGTGTCCCTTACTTCTTGTTACCATCAGCCTTAATGCACAGATCGGGACCAACTACTCGAGATCCGCCAGTTTTGACACTGACATTGGTGCTTTCACTGAGAGTTCCTCTGTGTCGTCGCTGCAAGGCTCGATGGCTCGTCTCATCATCAAGGACGACATTACCTCAGAGGGGGCTCTGGCTATAGGCCAGACGCTCCGAATCGGCGGCTTTATCATGACCGCCCCATCGGCGGAGGCACCGATGATGGCCTCTCGGGTCATCAATCATAACCTACACATTGCTACCTCTTGAGCACTGCGTTGGATTTCCCCGAAGAGGAGAGGATGATGCAGCAAAGTAGCGTAAGTATTTCCCTCAGTTTTTGAGAACCAAGGTATCAATCCAGTAGGAGACCACGCACAAGTCCCTCGTACCTACACAAAACGATAGCAACTCGCAACCAACGCTTAGGGGTTGTCAATCCCTTCATGGTCACTTACGAGAGTGAGATTTGATAGAGATATTTGGTATTTTTGATAGATAGATGCAAAGTGAAAAGTAAAAGGCAAAGTAAAAAACAAAGCAAGTAAATAAAGTGATAGAGATTGTGTGACGCCCGGATAATTAAGCTACAGTAACCCTCTCCTAATGATGCCATGTCACCGCTGTCACTTTAGTTAATCTCGCGATGGTTCAGAAATGATTCAAATTCAAATTTAAAATAAAGACAAACAACAAATGTTTTCAAACTTTAAAACTAAAATGTTCGAGTCGTGCTAAATAATGCAAAGGTGATTGTGGTGAAGAAACCCCACTTTTATAAAATGTTTAAATACTATCAGATGAATAAAACAACAGCATAAATAGTTATTTAAATACCTTTTGTAATTAATAAAATGTCAAACTAAATTATTTGAGGACTAGACTTTTTGTGACAATGGCCTAAATTGAATTACTAAATTAGATGCCAAGTATATATTTTACAAAAAAATAAAACAATAGGAAACAAAGACAAAACAGAAAAGAAAACTAACTAAAAGAAAAGAAACAAAAACAAAATCCAAAAATAAATAAAATGGGGGGGAGACAAATACCCCCTCCCCCCACTGGACCCCTTGGCCCAACTGGGCCATGACCCAGCCAGGCCGGCCCACGCCTCTGGCCTACTTAGGCCTCCCCACCACCGAACCCTAACCCGTAACCCCCACCGACACCTCTCACTTCCCCCGCACGATCCCCACCCCCACTCTCTCGTCTCTCTCCCCCATCCCCGATCTAGATCAGGATCGGGGGGAACGAACCCCACGTCGCCCCGACCCCTAGGCGAACCGCGCCGGCCGTCGCCGCGGCCACCTCATCGCCGGAACTTCCCCCGCCGGACTGCCTCCTCCTCCTCAACGGCAAGCCTCCTCTTCGTCACCGTCGTCCCCGACGTCCTCCTCGACCCCTCGCTGCCCGAACCCCTACCGCCCCAGTGAGCCTTCGCCTTGCTCCTCCCCTCCCCTCTATCCCGCGCTCGTCGTGCCTCAGCGGACTGTGCCCACGCCGTCGTCACGCTCGACCGCGCACCCCCCACGCGTCTTGGCCGCCCAGTGTGCGCCTGCGCTCGTCCTCCATACCGCTCCGCCTCTGTCCCTTGCCCTGGTCGGCGCCCTCCTCCGCCCCAGCCGACGCCAGGGACCAGTCGGGCTGCGTGCGCTCCATCGCCATGATGGCCTCGTCCCACTGCGCCGCTCGGAGACCCCCTCGTCCTGCCTAGTTCGCCGCGGCCACCGGCCTCCCTCGCTTCTCCCCCTCCCCTGAACCCATGACCTCGCCCTGGCCTCACCTCGTCCGCCCTAACGCACCGTCCTGGCGCCCCGGCACCGCCTGCATCACCACATCCTCGCCCCGCCGTGGCCTCGCCGGTGCCGGCTGGCACCGCGCCGGCGTCCTCCCCTTGGCATGGCACCGACTGGCCGCGCCCAGTTCGGGCGCCCGCACCCGCGCGCCCGCTAGCGCCCGCTCCAGTGGCCTCCTGGGCCACTGGCATCTGGGGCCCGCCCCTGTGGAATGTTAAAAAGAATAATAATAATAATTAGTTAATTAAATAAATAAATAACTAACTTAATTAATGATGTTTATTTAACGTAATCATTTAGTTAAATAAATTAATCATGTTTAATTAACCTGAGACTATGCCGAACGGTACCCACCTGCAGGGTTGACCTAGTCAACCTTTGGTACTGCGGACATCATGCTGATGTCATGCTGACATCATAATTGCAATTTCTGAATTAATTTAATTATGCTAATTTCTAGAAAATGATTCAAAACCTTTAAAAATTAATATAAAATAATCCGTAGCTCGGATGGAAAAACTTTGTACATGAAAGTTGCTCAGAGCGACAAGACGAATCCAAATAAGCAGCCTGTTCGTCCGCCACACATCCCTAGCATAGCGAGCGTGCAACATTTCACCTCCGGTTCATCTGTCCAGAAACGCGAAACACTGGGGATACTTTCCCGGATGTTTCCCCCCTTCACCGGTATCACCTCCTACTGCGTTAGGGCACACCTGGCACCGTTACTTGTTATGTCATGCATCATTATGCATCTGTTTGCATTATATTCATTGTTTCTTCCCCCTCTTCTCTCTGGTAGACTACGAGACCGACGCCGCTGCTACCCAGTACGACTTCGGTGTTGACGACCCCTCCTACTTGCCAGAGCAACCAGGCAAGCCCCCCCCCCCTTGATCACCAGATATCGCCTATTCTTCTCTGTACTGCTTGCATTAGAGTAGTGTAGCATGTTACTGTTCGGTAACTCCTATTTTGTTGCATAGCCTGTCATTGTTGCTACAGTCATTGATACCTTACCCGCAATCCTCAATGCTTAGTATAGGATGCTAGTTTATCACCATTGAACCTACATTCTTGTCAGTCTGCCTTGCTATACTATTGGGCCATGATCACTCGGGAGGTGATCACGGGTATATACTACACATATATACATACTACAGATGGCGACTAAAGTCGGGTCCGCTCGAAGAGTACCCGCGAGTGATTCACGGATTGGGGGCTGAAAGGACCTTTGTCCCGACGGCCCTTTGTGTGGATCTTTGTGGCGGAGCGACAGGGCAGGTTGAGACCACCTAGGCGAGAGGTGGGCCTGGCCCTGGTCGGCATCCGCGGTTGCTTCATAATAACACGCTTAACGAGATCTTGGTATTTGATCTGAGTCTGGCCATTTGGTCTATACGCACTAACCAACTACGTGGGAAAGATATGGGCACTCGACGTCGTGGTATCAGCCGAAGCCTTCTTGACGTCAGCGATGGAGCGGCACGCGTCGAATAGGACCGCGTAACGTGACTTCCTTTGTAATGGAGGTTGCTAGGTCTGCTTTCGGCCGCGTACGCAACATGCAGGGGTGCAATGGGCGATGGGCCCAGACCCCTGCGCGCATAGGATTTAGACCGGTGGGCTGACCTCTCTGTTGTGCCTAGGTGGTGCTACGACGTGTTGATCTTCCGAGGCCGGGCATGACCCAGGAAAGTGTGTCCGGCCAAATGGGATCGAGCGTGTTGGGTTATGTGGTGCACCCCTGCAGGGAAGTTAATCTATTCGAATAGCCGTGATCTTCGGTAATAGGACGACTTGGAGTTGTACCTTGACCTTATGACAACTAGAACCGGATACTTAATAAAACACACCCTTCCAAGTTCCACAGACAATCCGGTGATCGCTTTTCCATAGGGCGACGAGGGGAGGATCGCCGGGTAGGATTATGCTATGCGATGCTACTGGAGATGCTACTTGGAGATGCTACTTGGAGGACTTCAATCTACTTTCTTCTACATGCTGCAAGACGGAGGCTGCCAGAAGCGTAGTCTTCGACATGATTAGCTATCCCCCTCTTATTCCGGCATTCTGCAGTTCAGTCCACCGATATGGCCCTTTACACATATATTCATGCATATGTAGTGTAGATCCTTGCTTGCGAGTACTTTGGATGAGTACTCACGGTTGCTTTCTCCCCCCTTTTTCCCCCTTTTCTTTCTTTCTGGTTGTCGCAACCAGATGCTGGAGCCCAGGGGCCAGACGCCACCGTCGACGACGACTACTACAATGGACGTGCCTACTACTACGTGCAGGCTACTAACGACGACCAGGAGTAGTTTAGGAGGATCCCAGGCAGGAGGCCTGCGCCTCTTTGAATCTGTATCCCAGTTTGTGCTAGCCTTCTTAAGGCAAACTTGTTTAGCTTATGTCTGTACTCAGATATTGTTGCTTCCGCTGACTCGTCTATGATCGAGCACTTGTCTTCGAGCCCTCGAGGCCCCTGGCTTGTATTATGATGCTTGTATGACTTATTTATGTTTTTAGAGTTGTGTTGTGATATCTTCCCGTGAGTCCCTGATCTTGATCGTACACGTTTGCGTGCATGATTAGTGTACGATTGAATCAGGGGCGTCACAAGTTGGTATCAGAGCCGACTGCCTGTAGGAATCCCCCTTCCACACTCCTTGGCTGAAGTCGAGTCTAGTCACTACAAAACTTTTACTAACATGGTGGTGAGTCTTACGGGCCCACGTCGCCATTTGGGTGGTATTAGGATCTTTTACTCCTCGACCTTTACTCTGGGACTTTGATCTCTCCTCTATTCGGGTTAAATGATTTTACTAACACCGACTCTAGGTTCTCGAAAACGCTTTCTCCCGGAGAGCCCCTTCAGTCCAGATGATCGCCGACTGCACATGAAGATTTCAAAGTTACTTTCCGATATTCTTTCAGGACTGCCCATTGCTTTTGCAATTCACTACCACCAAAATATCCCTATGAATAAATTCATACACCGTTCTTACTTAGTTCCCAGTTGCTCTTTTTATTACAAGATGCCCTGAAATACTCGTTGTTGTTCTTAGAATACTTATGCCTACTGCCTTGCAGTTCCTTACCACCTGAATACCCCTACGGATAATTTCTCACACTTATCGAGTATCCGCTCATCCCCAGTTGATTCATGTATTTCACAAAAGTCTTCAAAATGCCATTCGATCTTCCGAAAATCCCGAGAAGCCTATTGCTCTTGAAATTCTTGCTTGCTTGCATTATGGTTAATCCCATAAGTCTCGTAATCAGATTAACATCCCTTGTCATTATCATTTGGGTCCGTTGATTCAATATGTTGTGAATGCTTGCAATCCTCAATCAGGTCCTAGAATTCATCCCTCCGGCTCAGACGTCATTTTGGACATGAGCTGGTTCTCAACCAATTAAATTGCCGTCGGTTGTACCCCTAAGTCTATTCAACTATTCTATCCTTAACCAGAGCATTTGCTTCTGATCCCTTGAATTGGAAATCATAAATCCTTTGCGACTTAGCTTTGAATTAGTCAATTGTTCTATCATATGATATCCTTGCATTCTTTCTTCTTCTGGTTGAGTACCGATGCTCACATCAGACCCCTTATGGACCACCAGATCCTTTGTTGGATTTTATCTGACAACGCCCTTCATATTCAATAACCTTGTGAGCCTTTCCTCGGATACATAATGCCTTTGGTAAATTGTATCCTCTGCTTTCTCAACCATGCTCTGCCTTCGAGTTTGAGCTAATTACTCCTAAAGATTGTGGTATATGTTTCTAAGGTGCCCCGATGGGTTGAACATATACCTTCCTTAATTTTTGTGAACCCAAAAGTCTTCATGGGTCATAACCTTCTAGTATTCCGCCAGTTAAACTTTCAAACTCTAAACATTCTTAACTGAGAGAAGTGAATGGAAGGTTATGCATTGAGGAAGTGGGAGTCGACCTTGAACCTTTGTGTTCATGCCCATGGACACGATGTAGATCTTTTCATTAAAGCTTCTCTTAAATTAATTATTCCTTGGTATAAGCTCATATTATATCTAGGATCTGGCCTTTTGCAATCGTGGTTCTGACCATGTTCTCCTTTAAATACCATTTCTCGTGCAAGTTTAAGCACTTGTCTTCTGCAGAGCAATACCCTAGTCCAACCTCTACTTTGATCTGTCATCGAGTATTACCCCCTGGTATCTCGAGATTATCACGGAACTGCATAACTTCTTATGACTTCTTCATCAAGTACTACATTCTCACTGATTCCAATTTTTCTCGGGCTCTGAGTTATTAAACATTCAAAGACACCAACAACTGAACCGAGTCCGCACTATGGTTCAATAACTTTTAGTAACCTTCTTTACTTACGAGTTTGTAACCGATCACGTCATTTCTAGCCTGTTCGGCTACATCATTACCGTGCTAATTTTAGTTGTGCTACTTGGTCCTTCCCGGAGCACAAATTTCGACGGTGAGTTAATCTTACATCGATCTTCCTCGTCATATCATTTCTCCTTGAACAGCAAACTTGATTTCGAGTTTGTGTCGTACCCTCGGTTCCATTAACCTTTCGCTTCATCATTCCTTTGACTTGATGTCATCGCCGATCTATTACATCTTCGTGGAGCCTCTCGACAAAATTTGTCGTGATCATCATCAACATCTTGACTCCTTCCTGGATATCAATTGAATTCATGATGAGAAATACCATCCTTGCCCTTGATGATTTGTGTTGTCATCGACCACTTTAATGCCTCCCCTCCAACACAAACTTGTTCGTGTTCTATGTTATACCTTGAGTTCCTTGCTATCCAGCCTTTGTTCTTAATTACCTTGGAGTATTACCATCTCTTTTGTCAAGAATGTGGTGAGAATTTCACCACCTCTTAAAAATTCTTGATATAATTATACTCCTCGCCATCTCCGTTCATTCCTTGGACCCTGTATTGTTTTTTAACCGGAATACCGACAATTGAGCTATGACGTGTGAATTCAAAACTTCTAGCAACCCTATTGCTTTGAAGTTAATGGTCGATAGTTCATTCTTAGACTATTGGTTATGGAATCACCATTTTAACATTGATCATGCTACCTAACCCCATATTTCGGGTGCACCTTTCAACCATTGTTTAATTGAGTATGTTTTCCTCGAGCATACCTCATTATGTCATCTGATCTGACAAATGTTATCTCCTTATTCACATAGTTGTGGAAATCCATCCTTTTGGAAATCTTGAGGACTTGTCGCTGAGTCCATCAGCCACCTCCTCGTCCTCTCCTTGGTTAAATGATGAACTCTTGTTTTGGTACTCGCTTCCATAGTTCATTTCCTGAGAATCTTACAATGACATCTCGTCAATTTGTGTTGCACCTTTTCTTCTCAGGCATCCTGAGTCCGAGGCATCCTGGCACCAATCAGATCTGAATCTCGGTCAGATATGATGATTGGGACATATTTCCAAGAGTTATAACATTGGTCTTTACATGACATGGTAAGATGATGGCATGCCTAGCACACCCGGCCGGAGGCCCTATTGTTATAGTTCCCTTTAGCAATGTTATCCATTCTTCCATGAGGAAACTGTACGAATTATTCTACAAGTTGTTCTTGATGAATCCTTCATGTATCCAAAGTATGACCTTTGCTTGAAGACCATGTGAATGCTATCTCGAAGCATGTCTATGGTACTCCATTTTAAAACAAGAACATTTGAAGCCCAATGCTAAATGTTTCTTGCTCAATTATCCAAACACCGTTGTATGGGTAATGTCATATGTGTTTAAACACATTTCCCTTTCCATTGTTCTGTTTAATCTGATAATCATATTTTTCTTTCCATTTGTTGGGCTAACGTTTCTTGTGATCTATATGATCTAAGCAGTAATATTCTCCTGCTTAGGAAAACACCTCAGTTTACAACTCTGTCAGTGTGACCCTGTTACTATTGTTGATGACATTCCGGTGACCATCGATGGACGAGAACTTTGCCTAATGGTCTGCCTCATTCAACGAGCAGGAGAATGGTTCTCTTCGTCCCTCGCCCTTGGTACCGATGTTGTTGCCGACATGACTGACGGGCTATCCTCTGACATGCCTTACTTACATGACTGTGCAATATGTCGGCGTCCTTCCTACTTTTGAACCACATGGTGGGCCCATAACCCATAGTTCCATAGGATCGAAACCTAACTCTCCTGCACCCCCCTGTTCCCAAGGTTGCTCCTCGCGTGTGGCCTTGTATGTAATTCACAAGCCATCTTCCGAGGGATCATCAAATCTGATGCTGGATGCAATACATATTCCTGATTGCTTTGAGACCTTTCACGCCCTGTTTTCGGCATCGAATGGTTGCCTGCTCGCTCGAAACTTCCCATGAAACCTCATTACTTTGCTCTCGATAATTTCTTAAGTTTCAATTCGAGAGTTACTTTCTGCCACCTTCCCGGATGATATCGACCAGATAGTCAACCTTGTAGAGGTTCATTCTCCCGGAATACCCCTTATTCTTTCGTAAGTACGATGGAACCCCCGAAGAAAGGACAACAACTTCATCATGATGCATAGGAATGGAAACATCAACGGTATGGATCGACCTCTTCGAGAAGAGCAACCAAGACCGAGAAGATTCGTTAGAATTTCGTAATTAGAACTTTCCCCCTTACTCCCCTCTTAAATCTCGGGACGAGATTTCTTGTAGTGGAGGAGAATTGTGACGCCCGGATAATTAAGCTACAGTAACCCTCTCCTAATGATGCCATGTCACCGCTGTCACTTTAGTTAATCTCGCGATGGTTCAGAAACGATTCAAATTCAAATTTAAAATAAAGACAAACAACAAAAGTTTTCAAACTTTAAAACTAAAATGTTCGAGTCGTGCTAAATAATGCAAAGGTGATTGTGGTGAAGAAACCCCACTTTTATAAAATGTTTAAATACTATCAGATGAATAAAACAGCAGCATAAATGGTTATTTAAATACCTTTTGTAATTAATAAAATGTCAAACTAAATTATTTGAGGACTAGACTTTTTGTGACAATGGCCTAAATTGAATTACTAAATTAGATGCCAAGTATATATTTTACAAAAAATAAAACAATAGGAAACAAAGGCAAAACAAAATGAAAACTAACTAAAAGAAAAGAAATAAAAACAAAATCCAAAAATAAATAAAATTGGGGGGAGACAAATACCCCCCTCCCCCCACTAGACCCCTTGGCCCAACTGGGCCATGGCCCAGCCAGGCCGGCCCACGCCTCTGGCCTACTTAGGCCTCCCCACCACTGAACCCTAACCCGTAACCCCCACCGACACCTCTCACTTCCCCCGCACGATCCCCACCCCCACTCTCTCGTCTCTCTCCCCCATCCCCGATCTAGATCGGGATCCGGGGGAACGAACCCCACGTCGCCCCGACCCCTAGGCGAACCGCGCTGGCCGTCGCCGCGGCCACCTCATCGCCGGAGCTTCCCCCGCCGGACTGCCTCCTCCTCCTCAACGGCCTGCCTCCTCTTCGTCACCGTCGTCCGAGACGTCCTCCTCGACCCCTCGCTGCCTGAACCCCTACCGCCCCAGTGAGCCTTCGCCTCGCTCCTCCCCTCCCCTCTATCCCACGCTCGCCATGCCCACGCCGTCGTCGCGCTCGACCGCGAACCCCCCACGCGTCTTGGGCGCCCAGTGTGCGCCCGCGCTCGTCCGCCATACCGCTCTGCCTCTGTCCCTTGCCCTGGCCGGCGCCCTCCTCCGCCCTACCCGACGCCAGGGACCAGTCGGGCTGCGTGCGCTCCATCGCCACGATGGCCTCGTCCCACTGCGCCGCTCGGAGACCCCCGTGTCCTGCCTAGTTCGCCGCGGCCACCGGCCTCCCTCGCTGCTCCCCCTCCCCTGAACCCACGACCTCGCCCCGGCCTCACCTCATCCGCCCTAACGCACCGTCCTGGCGCCCCGGCACCGCCTGCATCACCACATTCTCGCCCCGCCGTGGCCTCGCCGGCGCCGGCTGGCGCCGCGCCGGCGTCCTCCCCTTGGCATGGCATCGACTGGCCGCGCCCAGTCCGGGCGCCCGCACCCGCGCGCCTGCTAGCGCCCGCTCAAGTGGCCTCCTGGGCCACTGGCATGTGGGGCCCGCCCCTGTGGAACGTTAAAAAAATAATAATAATAATTAGTTAATTAAATAAATAAATAATTAACTTAATTAATGATGTTTATTTAACCTAATCATTTAGTTAAATAAATTAACCATGTTTAATTAACCTGAGACTATGTCGAACGGTACCCACCTGCAGGGTTGACCTAGTCAACCTTTGGTACTGCGGACATCACGCTGATGTCATGCTGACATCATAATTGCAATTTCTGAATTAATTTAATTATGCTAATTTCTAGAAAATGATTTAAAATCTTTAAAAATTAATATAAAATAATCCGTAGCTCGGATGGAAAAACTTTGTACATGAAAGTTGCTCAAAGCGACGAGACGAATCCGAATAAGCAGCCTGTTCGTTCGCCACACATCCCTAGCATAGCGAACGTGCAACATTTCACCGCCGGTTCATCTGTCCGCAAACGCGAAACACTGGGGATACTTTCCCGAATGTTTCCCCCCTTAACCGGTATCACCTCCTACTGCGTTAGGGCACACCTGGCACCGTTACTTGTTATGTCATGCATCATTATGCATCTGTTTGCATTGTATTCATTGTTTCTTCCCCCTCTTCTCTCTAGTAGACTACGAGACCGACGCCGCTGCTACCCAGTACGACTACGGTGTTGACGACCCCTCCTACTTGCCAGAGCAACCAGGCAAGCCCCCCCCTTGATCACCAGATATCGCCTATTCTTCTCTATACTGCTTGCATTAGAGTAGTGTAGCATGTTACTGTTCGGTTACTCCTATTCTGTTGCATAGCCTGTCATTGTTGCTACAGTCATTGATACCTTACCCGCAATCCTAAATGCTTAGTATAGGATGCTAGTTTATCACCATTGGCCCTACATTCTTGTCGGTCTGCCTTGCTATACTATTGGGCCATGATCACTCGGGAGGTGATCACGGGTATATACTATACATATATACATACTACAGATGGTGACTAAAGTCGGGTCCGCTCGAAGAGTACCCGCGAGTGATTCACGGATTGGGGGCTGAAAGGACCTTTGTCCCGACGGCCCTCTGTGTGGATCTTTATGGAGGAGCGACAGGGCAGGTTGAGACCACCTAGGCGAGAGGTGGGCCTGGCCCTGGTCGGCGTCCGCGGTTGCTTCATAATAACACGCTTAATGAGATCTTGGTATTTGATCTGAGTTTGTCCATTTGGTCTATACGCACTAACCAACTACGCGGGAAAGATATGGGCACTCGACGTCGTGGTATCAGCCGAAGCCTTCTTGACGTCAGCGACGGAGCGGCGCGCGCCGGATTGGACCGCGTAACGTGACTTCCTTTGTAATGGAGGTTGCTAGGTCTGCTTCCAGCCGCGTACGCAACGTGCAGGTGTGTAATGGGCGATGGGCCCAGACCCCTGCGCGCATAGGATTTAGACCGGCGGGCTGACCTCTCTGTTGTGCCTAGGTGGGGCTGCGACGTGTTGATCTTCCGAGGCCGGGCATGACCCAGGAAAGTGTGTCCGGACAAATGGGATCGAGCGTGTTGGGTTATGTGGTGCACCCCTGCAGGGAAGTTAATCTATTCGAATAGCCGTGATCTTCGGTAACAGGAGGACTTGGAGTGGTACCTTGACCTTATGACAACTAGAACCGGATACTTAATAAAACACACCCTTCCAAGTTCCACAGACAACCCGGTGATCTCTTTTCCACAGGGCGACGAGGGGAGGATCGCCGGGTAGGATTATGCTATGCGATGCTACTGGAGATGCTACTTGGAGATGCTACTTGGAGATGCTACTTGGAGGACTTCAATCTACTCTCTTCTACATGCTGCAAGACGGAGGCTGCCAGAAGCGTAGTCTTTGACAGGATTAGCTATCCCCCTCTTATTCTGGCATTCTGCAGTTCAGTCCACCGATATGGCCCTTTACACATATACTCATGCATATGTAGTGTAGATCCTTGCTTGCAAGTACTTTGGATGAGTACTCACGGTTGCTTTCTCCCCCCTTTTTCCCCCTTTCCTTTCTTTCTGGTTGTCGCAACCAGATGCTGGAGCCCAGGAGCCAGACGCCACCGTCGATGACGACTACTACAATGGAGGTGCCTACTACTACGTGCAGGCTGCTAACGACGACCAGGAGTAGTTTAGGAGGATCCCAGGCAGGAGGCCTGTGCCTCTTTCGATCTGTATCCCAGTTTGTGCTAGCCTTCTTAAGGCAAACTTGTTTAACTTATGTCTGTACTCAGATATTGTTGCTTCCGCTGACTCGTCTATGATCGAGCACTTGTATTCGAGCCCTCGAGGCCCCTGGCTTGTATTATGATGCTTGTATGACTTATTTATGTTTTTAGAGTTGTATTGTGATATCTTCCCGTGAGTCCCTGATCTTGATCGTACACGTTTGCGTGCATGATTAGTGTATGATTGAATCGGGGGCGTCACAGATTGATATGATGAGAATAGACCTGGGGGCCATAGATTTCACTAGTGGCTTCTCTCAAGAGCATAAGTATCCTACAGTGGGTGAACAAATTACTGTTGAGCAATTGACAGAATTGAGCATAGTTATGAGTATATCTAGGCAATGATCATGTATATAGGCATCACGTCCAAAACAAGTAGATCGAAATGATTCTACATCTACTACTATTACTCCACTCATCGACTGCTATCCAGCATGCATCTAGAGTATTAAGTTAAAAATAGAGTAACACCTTAAGCAAGATGGCATGATGTAGAGGGATAAATTCATGCAATATGATAAAAAAAACCATCTTGTTATCCTCGATGGCAACAATACAATACGTGCCTTGCAACTCTTTCTGTCACTGAGTAAGGACACCGCAAGATTGAACCCAAAGCTAAGCACTTCTCCCATTGCAAGAACTACCAATCTAGTTGGCCAAACCAAAAAGGATAATTCGAAGAGACTTGCAAAGATAACTCAATCATACATAAAAGAATTCAGAGAAGAATCAAATATTTTTCATTGATAATACTGGATCATAAACCCACAATTCATCGGTCTCAACAAACACACCGCAAAAAGAAGATTACATCGAATAGATCTCCACGAGAGAGGGGGAGAACATTGTATTGAGATCCAAAAAGAGAGAAGAAGCCATCTAGCTACTAGCTATGGACCCGAAGGTCTGAAGTAAACTACTCACACTTCATCGGTGGGGCTATGGTGATGATGTAGAAGCCCTCCATGGTGGATGCCCCTCCGGCGGAGCTCTGAAACAGTCCTCAAGATGGGATCTTTTGGATACATAAGGTTACGGCGGTGGAATTAGGTTTTTGGCTCCTGTTCTGATCGTTCGGGGATACGTAGGTATATATAGGAGGAAGGAGTACGTCGGTGGAGCGTCAGGGGGCCCACGAGGTAGGGGGCGCGCCCAGGGGGGGCGCGCCCTCCACCCTCGTGACCGCCTCTGGCACTTCTTGGAGTAGGATCCAAGTCTCTTGGACCATGTTCGGTTGGAAAATCACGATCCCGAAGGTTTCATTCCGTTTGGACTCCATTTGATATTCCGTTTCTTCGAAACACTAAAATAGGCAAAAAAACAGCAATTCTGGGCTAGGCCTCCAGTTAATAGGTTTGTCCCAAAAGTAATATAAAAGTGGAAAATAAAGCCCAATGTAGTCCAAAACAGTAGGTAAAGTAGCATGGAGCAATCAAAAATTATAGATACGTTGGAGATGTATCAGGCATCCCCAAGCTTAATTCCTGCTCGTCCTCGAGTAGGTAAATGATAAAAAAAGAATTTTTGATGCGGAGTGATACTTTGGCATAATTTCAATGTAAATCTTCTTAATTTTGACATGAATATTCAGATCCGAAAGATTCAATACAAAAGTTCATATTGACACAAAAATAATAATACTTCAAGCATACTAATCAAAGCAATCATGTCTTCTCAAAATAACATGGCAAAAGAAAGTTCATCCCTACAAAATCATATAGTTAGGCTATACTTCATTTTCGTCACACAAAGATGTTCCCAACTTCTATACCCCCGATGACAAGCCAAGCAATTGTTTCATACTTAAATAATCTCAAACTTTTTCAACCTTCACGCAATACATGAGCGTGAGCCATGGATATAGCACTATGGGTGGAATAGAATATGATGATGGGGATTGTGTGGAGAAGACAAAAAAGGAGAAAGTCTCACATTGACGAGGATAATCAACGGGCTATGGAGATTCCCATTAATTGATGTCAACATGAGGAGTAGGGATTGCCATGCAACGGATGCACTAGAGCTATGAATGCTCAACAAAACAAAACTAGTGGGTGTGCATCCAACTCGCTTGCTCACGAAGACCTAGGGCATTTGAGGAAGCCCATCGTAGGAATATACAAGCCAAGTTCTATAATGAAAAATTCCCACTAGTATGAAAAGGACAACTTTATGAGACTCACTACATGAGGAACAAGGTGCTACTTTGAAGCACAAGTGTGGAAAAAGAGATAGTAGCATTGCCCTATATATATATATATATATATTGGGCCTTTCTTTTTTTCTTTTGGCCTTTCTTTTTTTTCTTTTTTTTATTTGGGCAATGCTCTAATAATGATGATCATCACACTTCTATTGATTACAACATAAGGATTACAACTCTAAACTTAGAACAAGATATGACTCTATATGAATGCCTCCGGCGGTGTACCGGGATGGTGCAATGAATCAAGAGTGACATGTATGGAAAATAATGCATGGTGGCTTCGCCACAAATATGATGTCAACTACATGATCATGCAATGGCAATATGACAAAAGTAATGTATGTCATGATGATGATGGTGGAAGTTGCATGGCAATATATCTCGGAATGGCTATGGAAATGCCATGATAGGTAGGTATGGTGGCTGTTTTGAGGAAGATATAAGGAGGTTTATGTGTGATAGAGTGTATCGTAACACGGGGTTTGGATGCACCGGCGAAGTTTGCACCAACTCTCAAGGTGAGAAAGGGCAATGCACGGTACCAAAGAGGCTAGCAAAGGTGGAAAGGTGAGAGTGCGTATAATCCATGGACTCAACATTAGTCAAAAGAACTCATATACTTATTGCAAAAATTTAGAAGTCATCAAAAATCAAGTACTATGCGCATGTTCCTAGGGGGATAGATTGGTAGGAAAAGACCATCGCTCGTCCCCGACCGCCACTCATAAGGATGCACAAGCCAGGTACACTTCATGTTTCAAATTTGTTACACCACTTTAACCATACGTGCATGCTAAGGGACTTGCAAACTTCAACACAAGTATTTCTCAAATTCATAATCACCCAACTAGCACGACTTTGATATTATCACCTCCATATCTCAAAACAATTATCAAGCATCAAACTTATCTTAGTATTCAACACACTCAAAAGAAAGTTTCACATATCTTGAACACCAAGTTTATTAACATTAAGCAAATCACCATGCTATTAATGGCTCTCAAAATATTCTAAGTGGAGCATGAGAGATCAATAGTCTCTTTAAAACAAATCCACCACCGTGCTCTAAAAGATCTAAGTGAAGCACTAGAGCAAAAATTATCACGCTCAAAAGATATAAGTGAAGTGCTATGAGCAAAACTATCAAGCTCAAAAGATATAAGTGAAGCACATAGAGTATTCTAACAAATTCCAAATCATGTATGGCTCTCTAAAAATATGTATACAACAAGGATGATTGTGGTAGACTAACAAGCAAAGACGCGAATAATACATGATGCTCCAAGCAAAACACATATCATGTGGTGAATAAACATATAGCTCCAAGTAAATTACCGATGGAAGTGGACGAAAAGAGGGGATGCCTTCCGGGGCATCCCCAAGCTTTAACTTTTTGGTGTCCTTGGATTATCTTGGGTGTGACATGGGCATCCCCAAGCTTAGGCTCTTGCCACTCCTTGTTCCATAATCCATCAAAAGAATTCACCCAAAACTTGAAAAGTTCACAACACAAAACTCAACAGAAATCTCGTGAGCTCCTTTAGAGAAAGAAAACAAAAGACTACTTCAAGGTACTGTAATGAACTCATTATTTATTTATATTGGTGTTAAACCTACTGTATTCCAACTTATCTATGGTTTATAAACTATTTTACTAGCCATAGATTCATCAAAATAAGCAAACGACACACGAAAAACAGAATCTGTCAAAAACAGAACAGTCTGTAGCAATCTGTAACTAACGCAAACTTCTGGAACTCTAAACATTCTACCAAAATAGTAAGTCCTGGAAAATTTCTTTATTGAACAGCATCAAAAAGAATCATCGCAAAAGCACGTTCCTGTGATTTAACAAAATTATATTCGTGCATGCAAAGTTTCTGTTTTTCAGCAGAATCAAATCAACTATCATCGTAGGTTATCCTATAGGTTCTACTTGGCACAAACACTAATTAAAACATAAAACCACATCCAACAGAAGGTAGATGGATTATTTATTCCTAAACAGAAGCAAAAACAAAAAACACAAAATAAAATTGGGTTGCCTCCCAACAAGCGCTATCGTTTAACACCCCTAGCTAGGCATAAAAGCAATGATAGATCTAGGTATTGCCATCTTTGATTTTCATTTTTTAGCGGAGTCATGCTCGAATCCAGGAGGTTCTTTCCGCTTCCCTTCATATTCGGAAATTTTTAGATCTAAAGAATCCAACCGCTTATTACAGAGAGTAATCAACATATTCATGCGGTGAAGATTTCCGCTAACACTTTTAAGAGGCTCAAGAGACTTTTGTAAAAAAATTGTTACTTCGCAAATCTTCTCAAACACTTGGGTTTCTTCCTGGGTAGGATGAGATCCTCCCTTTTGGGGTAGTGTTTCCACTATTCCCTCTATAATTTCATGCACAATACTGGGATCAATCTCAATGAAATTTCCCTTGGCAATGCAATCCAAGAGTTGTCTATGCGTCATATTTAACCCAACATAAAAATTGCGAAGAAGAATTCTAAAGTTCACATCTAAGGTGCACTTACGATAAGATTCCATCATCCTATACCAAGCATATTTTAAGTTTTCTCCTTGCCATTGCTTGAAGTGAAGAACTTTGAACTCGGGAGACATAGGAGCGGATAAGGAATTAGACATAATGACAAACAAGCAAACTAACACACGAGCAAACAGAAAGGTAACAGGAAAGAGAGGAGGAGATTGGGAAAGAGAGGGCCAATAAAATGGCAAGGGTGAAGTGGGGGAGAGGAAAACGAGAGGCAAATGGCAAATAATGTAATGTGAGAGATAGGGATTGTGATGGGTACTTGGTATGGTTGACTTGCTTGCGTGAGCCTCCGTGGCAACAGCGCTAGAAATTCTTCTTGCTACCTCTTGAGCACTGCGTTGGATTTCCCCGAAGAGGAGAGGATGATGCAGCAAAGTAGCGTAAGTATTTCCCTCAGTTTTTGAGAACCAAGGTATCAATCCAGTAGGAGACCACACACAAGTCCCTCGTACCTACACAAAACGATAGCAACTCGCAACCAACACTTAGGGGTTGTCAATCCCTTCACGGTCACTTACGAGAGTGAGATCTAATAGAGATAATATTTTTGGTATTTTTGATAGATAGATGCAAAGTGAAAAGTAAAAGGCAAAGTAAAAACAAAGAAAGTAAATAAAGTGATAGAGATTGATATGATGAGAATAGACCCGGGGGCCATAGGTTTCGCTAGTGGCGTCTCTCAAGAGCATAAGTATTCTACGATGGGTGAAAAAATTACTGTTGAGCAATTGACAGAATTGAGCATAGTTATGAGTATATCTAGGCAATGATCATGTATATAGGCATCACGTCCAAAACAAGTAGATCAAAACGATTATGCATCTACTACTATTACTCCACTCATCGACCGCTATCCAGCATGCATCTAGAGTATTAAGTTAAAAACAGAGTAACGCCTTAAGCAAGATGACATGATGTAGAGGGATAAATTCATGCAATATGATAAAAAACCCATCTTGTTATCCTCGATGGCAACAATACAATACGTGCCTTGCAACTCTTTCTATCACTGAGTAAGGACACCGCAAGATTGAACCCAAAGCTAAGCACTTCTCCCATTGCAAGAACTACCAATCTAGTTGGCCAAACCAAAAAGGATAATTCGAAGAGACTTGCAAAGATAACTCAATCATACATGAAAGAATTCAGAGAAGAATCAAATATTTTCCATAGATAATACTGGATCATAAACCCACAATTCATTGGTCTCAACAAACACACCGCAAAAAGAAGATTACATCGAATAGATCTCCACGAGAGAGGGGGAGAACATTGTATTGAGATCCAAAAAGAGAGAAGAAGCCATCTAGCTACTAGCTATGGACCCGAAGGTCTGAAGTAAACTACTCACACTTCATCGGTGGGGCTATGGTGATGATGTAGAGGCCCTCCATGGTGGATGCCCCCTCCGGCGGAGCTCCGTAACAGGCCCCAAGATGGGATCTCGTGGATACAGAAGGTTGCGGTGGTGGAATTAGGTTTTTGGCTCCTGTTCTGATTGTTCGGGGATACATAGGTATATATAGGAGGAAGGAGTATGTCGGTGGAGCGTCAGGGGGCCCATGAGGTAGGGGGGCGCGCCCGGGGGCCCACGAGGTAGGGGTGCCCTCCACCCTCGTGACCGCCTCTGGCACTTCTTGGAGTAGGGTCCAAATCTCTTGGATCACGTTCGGTTGGAAAATTACGATCCCGAAGGTTTCATTCCGTTTGGACTCCATTTGATATTTCGTTTCTTCGAAACACTGAAATAGGCAAAAAACAGCAATTCTGGGCTGGGCCTCCGGTTAATAGGTTAGTCCCAAAAGTAATATAAAAGTGGAAAAAAAGCCCAATATAGTCCAAAATAGTAGGTAAAGTAGCATGGAGCAATCAAAAATTATAGATACGTTGGAGACGTATCACACATCTGTTCGCAACTTGCCGAACAGATGGATCCAATGGAGCTTTCCTCCCTTAATGAACTCTTGGATCGCATCGCCGCTCTGGGAGTCGCTACGAACTATGACCGGATTGGGCTTAAACCCGACCAAAGGGACATCAGGTCCCCGCCGTCCACCCATGAGGTAGCGATAGTGGAGGAACCACGCGCGGATTGCCCCTCAACTTTGAGGACGAATTATGTTCGGATAGACGAACTCCCCGAGCCGAAAACCTTCTCAGAGGAAAACATGACCCATGCCCCGGGCTTAGAATCAGACATTGGGCTGAAGAAATTGGGTGATATTCCGGATTCTGAGCTGTTGAGCTCGGAACCGCCCGCACCTTTGGGCGTTGGGTCGGATCAAAATCCGGATTCTGCTAACTACACCTATCGGGAGTTAAACTGTCTCGCATGCATCAGGCAAGAGTCCCAGGAAACGGTACATCATTACTGGGCCAGATTCCTCCTTGCGATTAGCAAGGTCAAGGACTTCCGCGAGGAGAACATGGTCTCTCTCTTCTGCAAAAACTGCACGGACGAAGGGCTCCTCAATGCTATGAGCTGCCGTGACATAGTACGCTTCGCGGACTTGGCAATCATAGTACGGAAGTACTATGCGATGAAGAGCGCATGGAAGACCCAAACATAATTTTGGGACAGTACCGCTCTCACCAAAACCTTTGCCCGAACTAAACGGATAAACTCTTGTAGGACATCCGATCCAATCCCCAAGGAACCAAAGCCCACCCCAGGGCAGGGATCCGTATTGGAAGAATGGCTCGACGGGCCATGCAAGCTCCATAGTACGCCGGATACAATACCAACTCATAGCCTTAGGGCATGTTGGATACTCCGGCAGGTGGCGAAAAGTGGTGAGCATCTTCTTGTAAGCCATAAAGCGGAACAACTTCCTACCAGCGGACACAATACGGTACAAACAGTCTTCGAGACTTTCGCCTCGAACAACAGGCGCAAGCGAGCTCACCGGAGCTCTGCGGAAATTTGCCATGTGGCAAAGATAAACCCCTGGAACGACACTGCCATAACTTTCAATGCCAGTGATGAGCCTCGATTCCAGACTGTGCGGGCACCGGCCGCTCTGGTCCTTAGCCCAATCATGGATGGCTTCCGGCTCACCAAAGTACTCATGGACGACGGAAGCGGGTTAAACTTGATCTATGAAGAAACGCTTAACAAAATGGAAATTGATAAAGGCCGCATTGAGCAAAGCAGTACCAGCTTCAGGGGAATCATCCCTACGCGGGAAGCGCGGTGCGCGGAAAAAATCACACTCGATGTGGTATTCGCCACCCCAGAGAATTATAGGTCCGAAGAAATCACATTCCAAGTGGCTCCCTTCAGCAGCGGATACCACGCCCTTCTAGTGCGGGACGCGTTTACAAGCTTCCAAGCCGTACCCCATTACGGGTACATGAAGCTTAAAATGCCCGGGCCCAACGGAATCATCACTCTAGCCAGTGATCCGGACGTCGCACTTCACGCGAAAAACAAAACCGCAGCACTAGCCCTGGAAGCATTATCTGAAGCCCTAGCAGCCGAGGAGTTAACAACACTGCAGGCCACCGTGGACAGGGACGACATGATACTCGACAAACGACCAAAGTCCACCTCATTTAAACATGCAGACGAGATAGTCAAATTTCAGGTCCATCCAACGGATCCCACGAAGATAGCATCCATTAGGACACAGTTGAGCCCCATGATGGACGCCGCACTGCGAGATTTCTTACGCGAGAATTGGGATATTTTCGCCTGGCACCCTTCGGATATGCCAGGCATCCCACGCCGGCTGGCCGAACACAGCCTCAATATACTAAAGGGATACAAACCGGTCAAACAAACCCTAAGGCAGTTTTCAGGACCCAAACGGCAAGCCATGGGAGAAGAGCTAGCCAAGCTGCTTGAGGCCGGATTCATCAGAGATATTAAACATCCGGATTGGCTGGAAAATTTGGTAATGGTACCAAAAAAGGACAAATCTTGGCGCTTATGCATCGACTTCAAAGACCTCAACAAGGCTTGCCCCAAGGATCCCTTTCCCCTCCCTCGCATCGATCAAATCATCGATGCCACAGCCGGGCACAACTCGCTGTGTTTTCGCGACGCATACTCCGGATACCATCAAATAAAGATGGCAGAGTCTCACCAAGCTGCAACAGCTTTTATAACGCCATATGGCCCATTTTGCTTCAACACTATGCCCTTCAGGCTCAAGAATGCCGGCGCAACCTATCAACGCATGATTCAAACATGCCTGGAAAAACAAATCGGCAAAACAGTGGAAGCATACGTTGACGACGTGGTCATAAAAACTAGACACGTCGAAACCCTAATAGCTGACTTGAGGCTCACATTCGATAATCTCCGGACATACGACATCAAGTTGAATCCGGAAAAATGCGTTTTCGGTGTCCCCTCGGGGAAGCTACTGGGCTTCATTGTTTTCAATAGACGAATCAAAGCGAACCCAACAAAAATCCGAGCTCTGTCACAGTTAGCTATACCAACAGACCTTAGGCACATCCAGAAGCTAGCTGGATGTGTGGCTGCTTTGAGCCGCTTTATATCCAGGCTAGGAGAGAAGGCATTGCCTCTTTACCGCCTCCTTCGGCGCACCGAACACTTTGTATGGACGGATGCCGCCGCGGCCGGACTCGACGAGATAAAGACCTTATTGGCCAATAATCCAGTCCTAACAGCGCCAAGCATCGGTGAACCTATGCTACTATACATAGCGGCAACACATCAAGTGGTAAGTGCAGTGCTCGTCATCGAACGAGAGGTGGAAGGACACAAATTCCTGCTTCAAAAGCCGGTTTATTACGTATCCACGGTCCTCAAGCCATGCAAATCCCGATACCCACACTATCAAAAAATAGCATAGGCGGTCTTCATGGCATCCCGGAAGCTAAGACACTACTTTCAAGAGTGTTCGATTATCGTCGCCTCCAAAGTACCACTCAAAGACATAATTTATAACCGCGACGCTACGGGCCGGATTGCTAAATGGGCCATTGAGCTCCTCCCATTCGACATAATATACAAACCACGACGGGCCATTAAGTCGCAAGTCCTGGCTGACTTCATCGCTGAATGGACAGAAGCCGAACTCCCTAAAGAGTACGGCGCGTACTCCAATTGGATCATGCACTTTGATGGCTCCAAAATGCTGGCCGGACTGGGAGCAGGGGTAGTCCTGACGTCTCCCACCGGGGACACGGTCCAGTATGTCCTACAAATATTATACACAGACTCCAACAATGCAGCTGAATATGAGGCTCTGTTGCATGGTCTTTGGATGGCGGTCTCTATGGGCATCCAACGCCTGGAAGTGCGCGGGGATTCAAACCTCGCAATATCACAAATAAATGGAGACTTTGATGCCAAGGATCCAAAAATGGCGGCCTATCATAATGCCGTCCTCAAAATGTCAGCTCGGTTCGAGGGTCTCGAATTCCACCACGTGGCTCGACAAAACAATCAAGCGGCAGACGTCCTTGCCCGCATCAGTGCCAAACGCGACCCCGTCCCACCTAATATATTCCTAGAAAGGCTGTTCAAGCCATCCGTGGTATGGGAAGGGGAGTCCGGCAATACGATCACGGATCCGAATACACCCCCAGACACTAAACCATCAGACACAATCGGAGGCTCTGCCACCGAAATAACTTCTTCGGTCCACGAGATCATGGCTGTAATCGCCCCGTGGACCGAGCCTTTCTTGGCCTACCTAAATAGGCAGGAGCTCCCCGAAGACCAAAATGAAGCACGCTGCATAGTTCGGCGCTCTAAAGCTTACAAAGTCCATGAAGGGGAACTCTACAAGAAAAGTGCGACCGGAGTGCTCCAAAGGTGCATCTCCGAAGAGGAAGGGCGGCAACTCCTGGCTGAAATCCATGCCGGACTGGGTGGACACCATGCCGCAGCTCGAGCGCTAGTCAGCAAAGCCTTCCGTACATGCTTCTATTGGCCGACGGCCCGAGCAGACGCACAGGACCTTGTCCAACATTGCATCGGCTGCCAGCTTTTGCCAATCAGAGTCATATGCCCCCTACCGCTCTCCAAACAATCGCCATAACTTGGCCCTTCGCAGTCTGGGGGCTGGATATGGTCGGACCTCTTGAAGGGGGAAGCCATAAGAAAAAATACTTATTGGTCATGGTGGATAAATTCACCAAATGGATGGAAGCCAAACCAGTAAAAACGGCTGAATCCGGACCAGTAATAGACTTCTTATCCGGGGTCGTACACCGATACGGTCTCCCCCACAGCATCATCACTGATAATAGCTCAAATTTCACAGCCGATGAAGTGAAAACTTGGTGCGGCAAAATGGGCATTAAGCTCGACTACGCTTCCGTCTACCACCCTCAAACAAACGGCCAGGTCGAACGAGCAAACGGTCTCATTATGAGCAGCATCAAACCCACACTAGTGCGATCTTTAACATAATCGGATACACACTGGGTAGAGGAGCTCAACTCCGTACTCTGGGGGCTGCGGACCACATCGAATCGAACCACCGAATATACACCATTTTTAATGGTGTACGGCGCGGAAGCAGTACGACCCTGCGACATAATACATGATTCGCCACGCGTACGCATGTATGAAGAGAAGGAAGCCGAGCTAGATCGGGAGGATAAATTGGATGCCCTGGAGGAGGAGCGCCATGTTGCAAAAGTCCGTTCCGCATTCTATCAGCAGCAGGCTCGGCGATATCAAAGCAGAGAAGTGCGGGCCAAAACTTACAATATTGGCGAACTCGTTCTATGCCTACCGGAGAAGAAGAAGGACAAACTCAAACCAAGATGGGAAGGTCCCTTTGTCATTGACAAAGTTCCCACCAGAGGAGCGTACCATCTACATAATGCATCTGATAACAGACTCGAGCCGAACCCATGGAACGCGGTTAGACCCCGGAAATTCTACACCTAGCGCCGATGGCAGTGTTCGTCTCCTCACCCCTCCTTTTTAATTATGCTCCACCTATCTTCCTCTCCTTTCTCGACTTTTTCCTTTTTCTTTTTCCTTCTCTCCTCACACAAAGTATTTAATACAGTGCGGGTTATCAGATCATTCCGGCCGTACTATGTGTGTAAGCTATACCTGGGGGCTTCCTATTCGGAAGCTAGCAATAATTACTTTAAATGGCTTTTTTCCCATCGCATATGTGTTCCTTTTCCATATGTGCCTTTCTTCACTATTTTATGCATCGATATGACTTAAGATGTGGCCAAGTTGGGTTGCCTGGCTCTTGTGTTTATGCCCTACGTTCCCGTTAATTCGACTAGGGCATAAGGGGAGCACCTCTGCGATTGTTACTGCCGGTTAAGCCGGATGTGTACCTCAGACTGGGTGAAGCCGAAAGCTGGTTTCCTTAAGAGAATATTCGATCAGTGAACAAAGGATGTATTTGTTGGTTACAAAAAAAACCCCAGAAGCTTTTTATCCTGCGCCATAGTTCGCAGTCCGGACATGTGCGTTGACACATGCATACCCAGGGAAAGGAACCCCTAACGGAACTATTCTCCCTGGAAGATGTTTCTTACTATCCATGCAATATAACATAACTAGTTGGGTACTTGTCTGTTCAAGCACTTATGACCTCCACGCCTGGTCTCCACACATATCCCGGTTCTTGTATAACCGAGCGGGTATTCGGACACACCCCAGACTATAGAGTCCGGGGGCTGAAGCGAAAAGGTCCGCCATGACAAATGATTTCAATCCGGCTAGGGTTGTTTATGCCAATTAAATTACAAAGTCACTGAGACTGACTATAATCCTCCTCTATACCATCTAACGGGCTATCTAGCCTACAATCCTGCTAAGAATACTTAGCGGCTCACGGGAATTTCTTGCCCATTGGGCCCCGCCGGTCCCACTTCGGCCATATGGTTCGGGTCCAGCTTGGTGTAGCGCATCTTCACCATTGCCCAGGCTTCTCTTGCTCCTTGTCGGCAGGCTGATATCTTCCATAGACGGAGGCGCTGCCGGGCTCCTTGAAGTAGGTCCACAAGCTCCCCCATGCCATTCGGCAGAAGGCTTGATGGCCACAGGGCCTAAGCAACGCCATGCATCACCTGCCGAGCACGTTCGTGCATCTGCGACAGTTCTTGCAGCAAATCACCTGAAGATGAGGGCATCTCCTCTTCAGGGCGACCAGTTAACATTCCTGAAAGGAAAAATCTTTTTTAAAAAAACTTCCTCGCCGAACTATCAAACAGTTCGCTCGAGCTCTTACCATAAAGGCCGCGTCGAAGTTTTTTGTTCTCCTTCACGGAGTCCGCCAGTTGAGCGTGGACGTCCTTTAATTCCACGTCCAGACGAATATTGGCATCATGAAGCTTGTTCTTCTCTTGCGTCACCTGCATAAGGATGCGCTCACCGGCCTTTAGTTGCTGCTGGGGATGCGAGTCGTCACCCACTGCACCCTCCGGATTCACCCTGGGATTGTCTGCAGAATTTACTGTTAGACTAACCACACCAGCCATTTATTAACTGGTACATATGCGTATAATGGAGACAAATATTACCAGAGGGGGCCTTTCGGGATCCCTCTAACTTGGCGACCGCATCAGACAACTGGGCCTTGCATGCCTCCAGCTCCCGCGCCAATTGTTCATTCTTGTCCACAAGGACCTGCGGATATATTGATCCTTCAAACAGTTGTCCCAACTATTCTAAGTCTCAGGGGCTACTGCTAGGCATACTTATCAAAATTTCTTACCCGTATGTCTTTGGTATACTGGCTTGTCACTTGGGCAAGCCCGCCTCTAGCGGCTCGGACATATGCGTCCGCCTAATTGAAGGCATTAAAAGCCTCTTCAAAAAAGATGTTGTGCCGGAGCACGGCCCTCCGGCGCCGGTGCTTCATGGCGCTCTTGTCAGGACCCCGATTCTATGCCACACCGATCTAGCATGTAACACCTCATATAACTTTGTGGCCTCACGCACGGTATTCCCACGGGTGTTGCCTTACCATCCCTGGGACCGTTTGCGCCTTTTGGCACACGTATATGGTAGTGTCGCTAGCATCCATATGACAAAGAACCCAGGATGACATGGCTAGTCGTGAACCCAACGTGGCACTAACTTACAGGGACAGGCATACATGACCCAGCATAGAACGTGTCGGTCATCAGCGAGTGAATCCGGGCTGTAGCAACTGGGCTAGCAGGACTCCGGTAAACCGGGCTGTAGCAGGCTAACATGACTCCGGTAGACACCGCGTGACATTTCCCCGAAGGGACAGACACAGGAACGAAGAAGGACACATGCCGGCCAGCCTAAGTGTTTCGGAGCAGTAGCAAGCTACCAGGGCTCACTGGAAGCACTAGGAGACATTTCCCGGTAAGAGAGGCTACTAAGGATAAACAACTAGATAGTCAGATCCCACACATAGCAATACAAATTACACGTACGCATAACATGCAAGTATGTGTTGTACAACATGGCATCACAACATAACTCAACAACTCATATAGATAAGGCTCATAGAGCCATCATAGCATTTATTGCAAACAGGGGTCACAGGACCCATCATACAGAGCATACAAGCAACAAGCGGAAGCATTACATGTCTGGGTACAGACATCTACAAATGAAATAGGCTGAAGAGCTTGACTAACTACAACATCCGATCAAGATCGTAGCTGAGATACAAGCTACTTGTCGAAGTCCACGAGAACACTAGTAAGACCGAAGTCTCCGCTGCAAAAACATAAATAAAGCAACATGAGTACAAAGGTACTCAGCAAATCTTACATCAGATCCTATCATACATGCATTTGTATCAAGAGGGTAATGTGGGGTTTAGTTGCAGCAAGCCAGCTTTGACTCTATGGCTATCCTGTTCTACGACTACCAGAACTTCTTTGAGGTGATATGGCGCACACGAGTCCACTAATCACCACACAATACACTACTATGGATTCATCCCCGTCTCCTTACGAGAAGGCCATCCATAGCACTCACACTTGTCTTGAGCATTTTATAGTATCCACTTCTAGTTGTCTATGTACCATGTAAGCATCCAAGAAGTCCATAACCGCGGACCCGGCTATTCAAATAGATCATGTTAACCCTGCAGGGGTGTACTTCTTCACACACGCTGTCGCCACTTACCACCATGTACACATCGTGTATCACGGCAACCTTCAAGCGGAAGCCTGGCAAGGGACGGCCACGACCTGACTAACCACACAAGACTCTAGTCCAGGTTTATCGCCTATTCGGGTTCCATCCGCAAGGAGATCCGGCCGGGGTGTCGCTCATGGCCCCAAACGATGTGTGCAGGGTTCCCAAGCCCACCTCACCGGATGGATCTACGCTTGGTACACCGTGCCACTGTGCCTAGTCTGTCCCAAGCCCACCTGGTCGGGTGCCACTTGGTAGACTACTAACACTACCTACAAACACCAGAGACTAGTTGCAACTCCTGGACAGAGATCAAGTTGGTTAATAAGTTGAGAGGGGCACTTAAGCATTCCAATGTGTGGTATTAGCTATTCATTGGACAACATACACAGAACTCAGTGCTTAAGGATGGTTCTAGTGAGACAACCCACCATGTACTCCTACATGGCCTCTCACCGCTACCTTTACCAAATCGTGTTCACACACTTAACTCTTAGCACCAGAACATATCGTAACACTCTAATTCATTCCCAATGAATCAGACCTGACACAACTCTAAGCAATAGAAAGCATGGCATGGTAGGAACACAACATGGCTCAATCAACTCCTACACATGCTAGTGGGTTTCAACTATTTACTGAGGCAATGACAGGTCATGCAGAGGAATGGGTTCAACTACCGCAGCACAAAGTAGCAGTTGAAACGTTGTTGTCCTAATGCAATAACTAAGAGCAGGAGCGAGAGAGTAGGATTGTATCGGAATGAACAAGGGGGTTTGCTTGCCTAGTAGATCAACAAGGAAGGCACTGCTCCTCAGACAGGTACTCTGGAACGGACTCCAGAGAAGGACCTATCGAGAAGGAACGGTGTCGACAATCAATACACAAGCATATGCAACAATATGATGCATGAACATGGCATGAAGATGTGATGCTGATTAAGCTAATGCAACTAGCTTTTATTTGGGTGAAATCCATTTGAACCAAAGATTCAAATGCATCTCCAAAATAAGCTCTTTATATAAGCCATTTTAGTGTTTCACTTATATAGTAGGTATAAGTTGGTTTGTCATGCATGAAACTAGTAAAAATGGATAGATTGAATTTTTTTGATAATTTTTCATATAAATTATTTCAATCTGAGTTACGATTGAATTTCTATGATTTTTTGAAGTTTGAATCATTTTCTTGATTTTCCTGATTATTTTTAATCCAGAAAATAGTTAACTGCATCAGCATGACGTTTGAGTGACGTCAGCAGGTCAATGGATCGGTCCAGGTCAAACCTGACTACTGGGACCCATATGTCAGTGTCTAACCTAACTAATCTAGTTTAGTTAGTGGCCTCGGGCCCACACGTTAGTATCAGCAGGCTAATTAAGTTTAATTAACATCTAACTAAAATTAGCAGGGGCATGGCCCAGTTGTCAGTCCGGCGAGGTCAATTGGTCAAACCCCCTGGTCAGCGGGGTCAAACCCGCCGGCGAGGCCAGACGCGGCGGAGGGGCTCGGGAATCGCCCTTCGGCAACCATTTAGGCGGCGGAGACTACGGACGAGGAGCTGGAGCTCGTCCGTGTCGTTTGGAGCAAGCGGGAGGCTGCGGGGGTGCCGGAGCTCGCCAGAAACGAGCTTGAGGCGGTGGCCGGAGTTCGGCCAAGTGCACGCACAGAGCTGCGGTGCACGGCAGGGGCTTCGGGCAGCGGCGTTGGCTTGCTGGGAGGCAGCTGAGCACGTTGACGTGCGCGGGCGTGAGCTACGGCAGCTAGTGCGACGGCGGCGGCATGGATGGCGGTGAGGTGCTACGGCCGTGGTGGGGAACATGAGCTACGGCGCGAGACCGGAGGAACGGAGAGAGGGGGACGGCATAGAAGCTCACGGCGGTTCGGACGAGGCGGTCGGCGATCTCGGGGAGGGGCTGGTGACGATGGAAGGTCGCCCGCGATCTCGGTGGCCGTGGGTCGAAGATGACGATGTTGACAGCGTTCCAGAGCACCCGGCGTTGCGTAGCTCGGTGAAGTGGATGAGGAGGTCGTGGCGGTTCTTCTGTGCTCAGCGACAGGGCGAGGGGTGGCCGGTGGCTACGGCAACGGCGAGCGGTGGCGACGATGGCGCTCGGTGTCACGCGAGAGAGCGAGGGAGAAGAGGGAAAGGGCACGGGAGAGTGAGAGAGGTGCGGGGCAGCGCGTGGCGTCATCCAGGGCGTCCAGGGCGACGAGAGGGAGAAGCAGGAGGTGGCGGGAGACGTGGCCGCGGGCGAGCGCGCGCGCGACACGCACAGTGCCAGTAGGCACGAGGAAGAAGACAGAGGAGGAGGCGGGCTGGGCTGCTGCTGGGCTGCAGAGTAACGGGCTGCACATGGAGGTAAGCACCAGGTAGGTTTTTTTTCCATTTTGTTTCTCTTGTCTATTTTCTGACATTTCTTTTGATTTAACAAAAATATTAAATCATTTTATTCCCTTATGCCAATTTTTGTAGGAACTAGTGATATTATTCCAGAGCTCCTCAATAAATGGCATAATTTTTGGACATATAATATATATAACATTTATATATCCAATGCAAATAATTATGCATTAATTCCAAATGCCCAAAATAAATACTTATGAGCCCCTAAAAATATTGGTTTGATTTTTATCTCTGTCCAATATTTTCAGAGAGCAACATGAGCATTTTCTTGGACCTTTTTGGAGCAATTTTTATTTGGGTCATTTCTAAAAATGATTCTGAGGGTTTCACAAATCCTCATTTCAAATTTAAATGGGATTAAAACATGATGCACACATGACTAGCTAGCCTCGAGCATACCAGAACTAGGGATGTGACAGCTCTCCACTTTGGAGTTCGTGGCCGAACACATATCCGCACCCTCCATTGGGGAGCTATGCGGTGCTGGCCCCGTGTCCGCCTCTGTTCCTGAAGCCGGTTCTGGAACCCGACTGGTGGAGGCATAATTGGTGGGGTATCCGGATATAGTCCGGTTATTCCTCTTCCTTCCAGACATAAAGGGCGCGGTCATATTTCAAATTCTATAATTACAGGACAGGTTGTTACTTTACCTCTATAGCGGTGTGTCCAATCTCACCACCTTCCTCTTGAGCCGGCCCGATCCGGACACCGTGGTTGACGAGTCCCTAGGGGCTTGGCCCCTCGCTCTGATCATCGTTTCTGCAAATAGAACGACGCCTCAAACGTAAGTTATAATACCTGGGGGGAGTCCTCTTCGGAGGAAAGGGTTTTATTAGCTCGGCTTACACGCGACGTGGGAAGCAGTCTAGGGGAGTCGGCCGTAATGGCCACTAGGGCGCCGTCCCAACTCACCTAATAGAATACTCCGTTGACAAGCTCTACGGTAATATCCGGATCTACTTTGAGTCCCAGATCTAGGGCCCTTCCAGGGTCCTCTGGTTGCGGGGAGGGGCTGAAGATTCCTTCTACGGCTCTCCTCAGTTCCTGCTCAGAAGCATTGATGCAAGTAATCTTAGTAGAAGAACGATAGAGTAAATGAAGCTGGGAAAAGAATGGAAACTTACCCACTCTGGGGGGTTGTACATGGAGAATCCGTTCCGCATTTTTATGCGAAGGAACTCCTCCTCTTCACCTTTGTACAAATCGGACAATACCCTTGCCAAAGCGGCAGCGGAGTCCGGACCCTTATGACCGCAGCGGGTGGTATCGTCTTCCCCGTTAAAATGCCACATGGGCTTCCCCCGATATTGGAGCGGCTGCACTCCCCGCCTTATGCATATTGCCATGACCTCAACTATTGTCAGTCCGGACTTGGTGAGCAACTTTATCCTATTCATCAGGAGGAATATCTCCCTTGTGTCCTCTTCTTGAGGGCCCCGGGGGCGCCAGCTTAAGCGTGCCCTCGGTGGGGCGTTGCTGAACTTGGGGAGACCTATCCGGATTGGATCCGGAAGGGGAACATCATTTATATAGAACCTCTCTGAAGGCTAGTTTTCTGGTGCCTTCTCAGGAGTGCCGGACAGGTATCCGGTCTCGGCAATGCGCCATACTTTGGTCCCACCCACTTGATATAGGGACTCTCCCTGGGTGCGGGGGACAAGGCAGAACAGCTTCCTCCATAACCCGAAGTGTGGTTTGCAGCCTAAAAACAGCTCGCAAAGTGCAACGTACCCCGCTATGTGCAGAATGGAGGCCGGGGTAAGATTGTGTAACTGGAGGCCATAGAACTCCAGGAGCCCGTGGAGAAACGGGTGGATAGGAAACTCGACGCCCCTCAGCAGGTGCGAGATGAAGCATACCCGCTCCCACAGAGATGGGTTAGGAGATCCCTCAGCTTGTTCCCCTCCGTCGTAAGTGGCTATTCCAGCTCGGATGGGGACCATGAATGCCGGTGGGAGAAACCCTTGAGCTTGTAACTACACCAAACGGCTGTGAGGAACTGAGCACTCTCCCCAATACCCCGACTTAGAGCGAGGAGGGAAAGAAGAAGAGTTGCGACGGCCGGCCATGTTGGAATGGATTTTCGTGAAGCGCTCAAGGATGCTAGCTCGAGGGAGGAGAGTGAGGTTTGGATCTGAGAATCCCTGTCCCTTCAAATAGACGGTTGGCCCAGAGGATCGAGGGTGGCAAATGCAAATATACCTTGACTCCTCGCATTCGCTCGACACGTGGAGATGGTCATTACGAAGACGCTGAAGCCGAGGAGCACTACATTGATTGGAGATCGGACATAATTCGTCGCAACAGGTACTTTGGAGTATTCGGAGGGGGAACCCGCCTTGCAATGCCGGAGACAATACTGCGCGCCGGACTCATCATCATTGAAGCCTGGTTCAGGGGATACTGAGGGCGTCCTGGATAAGGGGGTATCCGGATAGCCGGACTGTGTACAACGCCCGGACTATTGAAGCATGAATATACAAGACTCAAGACTTCGGCCCGTGTCCGGATGGGACTTTCCTTGGCGTGGAAGGCAAGCTTGGCGATCCGGATATTATATTTCCTTCCTTGCAACCGACTCCATGTAAACCCTAGCCCTCTCCGGTGTCTATATAAACCGGAGAGGTTGGTCCTTAGAAGGCCGATCACAATTACATTCATACCATAATAGGCTAGCTCTTAGGGTTTAGCCTCTACGATCTCGTGGTAGATCTACTCTTGTACTACCCATATCATCAATATTAATCAAGCAGGAAGTATGGTTTTACCTCCATCGAGAGGGCCCGAACCTAGGTAAACATCTGTGTCCCTTACTTCTTGTTACCATCAGCCTTGACGCACAGATCGGGACCCCCTACCCGAGATCCGCCGGTTTTGACACCGACAATGATTACTTTGATTAGTATGCTCGAAGTGTTACTATTTCTTTTATCAATATGAACTTTTATTTTGAATCATTTGGATCTGAACATTCATGCCACAACAAAGAAAATTACATTGAGAATTATGCTAGGTAGCATTCCACATCAAAAATTCACTTTTTATCATTTACCTACTCGAGGACGAGCAGGAATTAAGCTTGGGGATGCTTGATATGTCTCCAACGTATCTATAATTTTTGATTGTTCCATGCTATTATATTACTCCTTTTGGATGTTTATGGGCTTTATTTTACACATTTATATCATTTTTGGGACTAACCTACTAACCGGAGGCCCAGCCCATATTGCTGTTTTTTTGCCTATTTCAGTATTTTGAAGAAAAGGAATATCAAACTGAGTCCAAACGGAATGAAACCTTCGGGAGCGTGATTTTTGGAACGAACGTGATCCAGAGGACTTGGAGTGCAAGTCAAGAAGCAGCCGAGGCTCCCATGAGATAGGAGGGCGCGCCCCCCTATAGGGCGTGCCCCCCTGTCTTGTGGGCCCCTCAGGCGTCCACCGACGTACTTCTTCCTCCTATATAAGCCTACGTACCCCGAAAACATCCTGGGGGCAGACGAAACACAATTTCCACCACCGTAACCTTCTGTATCCGCGAGATCTCATCTTGGAGCCTTCGCCGGCACTCTGCGGAGGGGGAATCGACCATGGAGGGCTTCTACATCAACATCCTTGCCCCTCCGATGAGTTGTGAGTAGTTTACCACAGACCTGCGGGTCCATAGTTATTAGCTAGATAGCTTCTTCTCTCTTTTTGGATCTCAATACAATGTTCTCCCCCTCCCTTGTGGAGATCTATTCAATGTAAACTCTTTTTGCAGTGTGTTTGTCGAGATCCGATGAATTGTGGCTTTATGATGAAGTTTATCTATGAATAATATTTGAATCTTCTTTGAATTCTTTTATGTATGATTGAGTTATCTTTGCAAGTCTCTTCGAATTATCAGTTTGGTTTGGCCTACTAGATTGATCTTTCTTGCCATGGGAGAAGTGCTTAGCTTTGGGTTCAATCTTGCGGTGTCCTTACCCAGTGACAGAAAGGGTTGCAACGCACGTATTGTATTGTTGCCATCAAGGATAACAAGATGGGGTTTATATCATATTGCTTGAGTTTATCCCTCTACATCATGTCATCTTGCTTAATGCGTTACTCTGTTCTTATGAACTTAATACTCTAGATGCAGGCAGGAGTCGGTCGATGTGTGGAGTAATAGTAGTAGATGCAGGCAGGAGTCGGTCTACTTGTCACAGACATGATGCCTATATACATGATCATGCCTAGATAATCTCATAATTATTCGCTTTTCTATCAATTGCTCGACAGTAATTTGTTCACCCACCGTAATACTTATGCTATCTTGAGAGAAGCCACTAGTGAAACCTATGGCTCCCGGGTCTATCTCTTATCATATTTGCTTCCAATCTACTTTTATTTGCATCTTTACTTTTTGCATCTATATTATAAAATACCAAAAATATATTTATCTTATCTTACTATCTTTATTAGATCTCACTTTCGCAAGTGGCCGTGAAGGGATTGACAACCCCTTTATTGCGTTGGTTGCGAGTTCTTTGTTTGTTTGTGTAGGTGCGTGGGACTTTTGAGGAGCCTCCTACTAGATTGATGCCTTGGTTCTCAAGAACTGAGGGAAATACTTACGCTACTATTGCTGCAACACCCTCTCCTCTTCGAGGAAAACCAACGCAAGCTCAAGACGTAGCAGCAGCCGATTGCGCCCCTCCCTAGCCTCAAGGCCACAGATCACGAATCACGATTGGAACCCATCAGATAGAGATCCGGGCGCAGGAAGCCGACACCCATGCGGCATGGCTGAAGCAGCGCCTCATCGACGCGACACACTGATGATTGGCGATCAACTGAGCCACTGCACAACGCCCCACCACGGCGAGCGCTAAGAACACTGCCAACCAGCTCCTCTAGATGTCGTCGTCCCTTGCTCACGGAGAAGGTAGCTGGGAGCCACCACGCACCCTCCACCTTCGGTGGAAAGGGCAGTGTTGCCGCCGCCAGCGGCCGGCAACGAGGATAGATCTGCGGCGGTGTGCTCTGTTTGCTAGGTATCGATGGGGGCCTCCGGAGCCGCTCGAGCGTGCGGCCCGGGAGGTAGTTCAAAGCTTCAAGAGGATACAGCCAACCCACATAATCGAAACCATTTGAGATATCAAGCTTGAGGAAGAGGCTCGGGGTGTTCTGTTGATGGAGCTCCTTTACGAGGTTTTGCACATGCATGTCATGGCTCCATCCCTGATGACGTCTGAGGGGGTCCTATATGAAGGGGTCCTCGAACAGCTGGATTATTAACATGGGCCAGACTGTTGGGCTATGAAGATACATGACAGAAGACTTCTTCCCGTGTCCGGATGGGACTCTCCTTTGCATGGAAGGCAAGCTTGGCGATTCAGATATGTAGATTCCTTTCTGTGTAACCGACTTTGTGTAACCCTAGCCCCCTCTGGTGTCTATATAAACCGAAGGGTTTAGTCCGTAGATGACAACAATCATAATCTCATAGGCTAGGCTTCTAGGGTTTAGCCATTACGATCTCGTGGTAGATCAACTCTTGTAATACTCATATTCATCAAGATCAATCAAGCAGGAAGTAGGGTATTACCTCCATAGAGAGGGCCCGAACCTGGGTAAACATTATGTCCCCCGCCTCCTGTTACCATTAGCCTTAGACGCATAGTTCGGGACCCCCTACCCGAGATCCGCCGGTTTTGACACCAACATTGGTGCTTTCATTGAGAGTTCCGCTGTGACGTCGAAGATAGGCTTGATGGCTCACCTTGTTATCAAGGACAATATCACCTCTGGGGGAGCCCTGGCCTCAGGCCCTCCGGCTGGGCGGCTTCACTATGATCGCCCATTTGGCCGTCGGGCCAACAATGACTTCTCGGGTCATCGAAAATCGCCAGCGCGTCAGCTCAGAATACTCCGAACAGATGGATCCGACGGAGTTGTCATCTTTAAACGAACTCCTGGATCGCATCGTCGCCTTGGGAGTCGCTACGGACTACGATCGGATTGGGCTTAAACTCAATCAGAGAGAAATTGAACCTCCGCTGATCACCCATCAGATAGCGGTAGTGGAGGAGCAATACAACTCTTCCTCTATATTGAGGACGAACTATGTTCGGATTTCCGAGCTCACAGATCCGGATACCCGCCTGCGGGCGAACACGCCCCGTATTCCGAACCTAGAGTCGGACTATGGGCCTGAAAAATTGATTGATATTACGGAGCCCGAGATGTTAAGCTTGGAAGTTTCTCAAACTCCGGATCCCAGATTGGGTTAGGGTTCGGACTTAAATCCACCCACCCACCCACCCAGATACAAGCAATCTTACCCACATCAGAGAGCAGTCCAAGGAAACGGTCCATCACTTTTGGGCCAGAGTCCTCCTTGTCAAGGAAAAGATTAAAGACTGCCGCAATGAAGACACAATCTCATTATTCTGCAAAAATTGCATGAAAGAGGGAATCCCCAATGCAATCAACCGCTGTCGCGTATCACACTTCATTGACTTGGCAATAATAGTATAGAAATACCGCACAATGGAAAGCGCTTGGAAAACTCAGGCAGCCTCTTGGGAGCCACCGGTTTCCACTAAACCCCTCGTCCAGACAAAAAGGATGCACCCTCATAGGTCACCTGATCCAATAACCAAAAAATCAAAGTCCATTGCGGCGCGCGGAACCGTCCTGGAGGGATGGCTCGATAGGCCATGCAAAATACACACAACACCGGATATCATACCAACCCACAGCCTTAGATCATGTTGGATACTCCGGTAGGTGGCCAAGAGCGGTGAGGATCTCCTCACCAAAAAATACCACAGAGCAACATCCCACGGAGGACAATAACCCTACAGTACTGACAGTCTTCGAGACTTTCGCCTCAAACAATAGGTGCAAAAGGGAACTCCGCGGCCTCGCTGAAGTCTGCCAAGTTGCAGCAATAAACCCCTGGAATGACACAGCCATAACTTTCAATGCCAGTGATGAACCAAAATTCAGAACAGTCCGGGCACCAGCCGCATTGGTCCTCAGTCCAATCGTGGACGGCTTTCGGCTTACCAAAGTGCTCATGGACGACGGTAGCGGACTAAACCTCATTTACGAGGAAACTCTCAACAAAATGGAAATAGACAGGAGCCGCATTGAGAAAAGTAGCACAACCTTCCGAGGAATTATTCCCAGCCGAGAGGCGCGATGTGCGGGAAGAATCACACTCGATGTGGTATTCAGCATGCCGAAGAATTATCGGTCCAAAGAGATAACCTTCCAAGTGGGCCCTTTCAACAGTGGATATCACGCCTTGTTAGGGTGATATGCATTTGCAAGATTCCAAGCTATACCCCATTACGGGTACATGAAGCTCAAGATGCCTGGGCCCAATGGAATCATCACTCTTGCCAGCGATCCAGACATAGCACTCCGCGCCAAAAACAAAACTGCCGCCTTGGCCCTCGAGGCATTGTCTGAAGCCCTCGCGGCACAAGAATTAACCGTGTTGCGCTCCATGGTGGATAGGGATGACGTGATACTCGATAAGCGACCCAAATCCACCTCCTTTAAACTAGCAAATGAAATAGTCAAATTCCAAGTCCACCCAACGGACTCCACGAAGACAGCATCCATCGGGGCACAGCTGGACCTCACGGTCAACGCTGCACTGCGGGCGTTCCTACGCAAAAACTGGGACATATTTGCCTCGCACCCTTCTGATATGCCAGGGATCCCACGCAGGCTGGCCGAACATAGCCTAAACATACCGAAGGGATATAAGCCGGTCAAGCAAACATTGCGGCGCTTTTCTGAACCCAAACGACAAGCCATGGGGGGAGAGCTAGCCAAGTTACTCGAGGCCAGATTCATCAGAGAGATAAAACACCCGGACTGGCAAGCAAACCTGGTGATGGTACCAAAGAAGGATAAATCCTGGCGCCTATGTGTCGATTTCAAAGACCTCAACAAGGCCTGCTCTAAGGATCCCTTCCTCCTCCCCTGCATCGATCAGATTATCGATGCTACCGCGGGACACAGCTCATTGTGTTTCCTCGACGCATACTCCGGATACCATCAAATCAAGATGAAGGAGTCCGATTAGGCCGCAACGACATTCATCACCCCATACGGGCCTTTTTGCTTCAACACTATGACTTTCGGGCTCAAAAACGCCGGTGCCACCTATCAACGCATGATTCAAACATGCCTGGAGAAACAAATCGGCAAGACAGTTGAAGCATATGTAGATGACGTAGTCATCAAAACTAGACACGTCGAGTCATTAATAGACGATCTGCATCTCACATTCGACAACCTCCGAACATATGACATCAAGCTCAATCCGGAAAAGTGTGTTTTTGGCGTTCCTGCCGGAAAAATTCTGGCCTTCATCGTTTCCAATAGAGGAATTGAGGCAAACCCAGCTAAAATCCGAGATTTTTCATAGTTGGCTACGCCGACAGAACTTAAACAAGTCCAAAAACTATCTGGCTGTGCGGCAGCTTTAAGCCGCTTTATCTCCAGACTAGGAGAAAAGGCGTTGCCACTCTATCGCCTTCTTTGACACACCGGACGGACGCGGCAACGGCCGCACTGGAAGAAATAAAGGCTCTTCTCGCAACCAACCCAATCCTAGCCGCGCCGAACGTCGGCGAACCCATGTTATTATACATATCGGCCACACACCAAGTCGTAAGTGCGGTGCTCGTCATTGAGCAAGAGCAGGACGGACACAAATTCCCGCTTAGAAGCCGATTACTACATATCTACCGTCCTCACACCATGCAAATCCCGGTACCCTCATTACCAAAAAATAGCATACGCGGTCTTCATGGCATCCCGGAAGCTATGACACTACTTTCAAGAGTGCTCAATAACGGTGGCCTCTAAAGTACCACTCAATGGCATAATATACAACCGCGACGCTACGGGACGGATTGCCAAGTGGGCCATTGAGCTCCTCCCATTCGACATATCATACAAACCGCGTCGGGCCATTAAATCACAAGTATTGGCCGACTTCATCGTTGAATGGACAGAGGCCGAACTCCCTAAAGAGTACGACACATATTCCAACTAGGTCATGCACTTCGACGGCTCCAAAATGTTGGCAGGCCTAGGGGCAGGCGTTGTCCTAACATCCCCTACTGGAAACATAGTCCAGTATGTCCTCCAAATATTATTCATGGACTCCAACATTGCAGCCGAATACGAGGCCTTATTGCATGGTCTTCGGATGGCCGTCTCCATGGGAATACAACGCCTGGAAGTGCGCGGGGATTCACACCTAGCAATATCTCAAATAAATGGAGATTTCGATGCCAAGGATCCAAAGATGGCGGCTTACCGTAACGCCGTTCTAAAGATGTCAGCTCGGTTCGATGGACTCGAATTTCACCATCTGGCTTGAGAAAGCAATCAAGCGGCGGACGTCCTTGCTCGCATCGGCACCAAGTGTGACCCCGTCCCACCTAACATCTTTCTGGAAAGGCTTTTCAAGCCATCCATGTGTGGCAAGGGGAGAGCGGCAACAACAATCCGTACCCGACTACAACCCCACATTTCGAGCACACCGACATCACCGGGGGCTCAGCCACCAAAATTACACCGTCGGCCCATTTAATCATGGCAGTCATTTCCCCATGGACTGAATCCTTCTTGGCCGACCTTAATAGGCGAGAACTCACTGAGGATCAGAATGAGGCGCGCTGCATTGTGCGGCGCTCTAAAGCCTACAAAGTTCACGAGGGAGAACTCTACAAGAAAAGCGCTACCGGAGTAATTCAAAGATGTATATCCGAGGAAGAAGGGCGGCAACTCTTGGCTGAAATTCATGCCGGTCTCGACGGTCACCACGCCACGGCTCGGGCCCTTGTAAGCAAGGCCTTTCGTACAGGTTTCTATTGGCCAATGGCCCGAGCAGACGCACAGGACCTTGTCCAACATTGCGTCGGATGCCAGCTTTTCGCCAACCAAAGCCATATGCCACCCACTGCTCTACAAACAATCCCCATCACTTGGCCTTTTGCGGTCTGGGGGCTTGATATGGTCGGACCCCTTAAAGGAGGAAGCCATAAGAAAAAAAATATGTTGGTCATGGTGGTTAAATTCACTAAGTGGATAGAGGCCTAACCAGTTAAAACGGCCGAAGCCGGGCCAGTAATAGATTTTATATCCAGTGTTGTGCACCGTTATGGTGTTCCACACAGCATCATCACCGACAATGGCTCCAATTTCACAACCGATAAGGTGAAAGCCTGGTGTGCTAATTAAGCTCGACTATGCCTCTGTCTATCACCCACAAACCAACGGTCAAGTCGAACGAGCCAATGGTCTTATTATGAGTGGCACCAAACCCAGATTAGTGCGGTCTTTGAAAGAATCATACAAGCACTGGGTGGAGGAGCTCGACTCTATACTCTGGGGGCTGCGGACCACGCCCAATCGTTCTACCGGATATACACATTTCTTCATGGTGTACGGTGCAGAGGCTGTGTTACCCTCCGACATTATTCATGACTCACCTAGAGTGCGCATGTATGAAGAGAGAGAAGCCGAGTTGGATCGGCAGGACAACCTAGATGCCCTGGAGAGGAGCGCGACGTCGCAAAAGCCCGTTTCGCATTTTATCAACAACAGGCTCGCAGGTATCAAAGCAGAGAAGTACGGGCCAAGACTTATAATGTTGGTGAACTCGTTCTACGCTTGCCGGAGAAGAAAAAGGACAAACTCAAGACCAAGTTGGAGGGTCCCTTCATCAATGATGACGTCCTCACCGGAGGAGCGTACCGCCTGCGCGATGCGTCAGACAATCGCCTAGAGCCGAACCCGTGGAACGCGGCCAGACTCTGAAGATTCTATGCCTAGCGCCAGACTCTTTGTTCGTCTCCTTTACCCCCTTTTTGTTTCTAGTATTTATTTTCCTCTCTTTTCACATTTCTCTTTTTCTTTTTAAGCCCTAAAGCTTTTGTGCGGCCAAACCGTGCACCTTCGACGCACACAGTCTAAAATATGTACGTCAATTATACCTGGGGGCTTCTCATACAGAAGCTTATTATTATTATTATTATTATTATTATTATTATTATTATTATTATTATTATTATTATTATTATTATTATTATTAAAGCATCAAGCTCACCACATATGTGTCTTTTCCGTGTATATACCTTTTCTTCGCCATTATATGCATCGATATGACTTAAGTTTTGGCCAAGCTAGGTTGCCTGGCTCCTGTGCTTATGCCCTACGTTCCCGTTAGTTCGTCTAGGGCATAAAGAGAGCACCTCTGCGACTATTACTACCGGGTCATCCGGATGTGTACCTCGGACTGGGTGAAGCCGAAAGCTAGCGTTCTTAAAGGAATATTCGGTCGGTGGACTAAAGATGTTTTTTACTTGTCCCATTATGAACCCCTAGATGTTTTGTATGCTGTCGTTTTTTCAAACACAATTCAGACATGCACGATTAACGCATGCTGACCCAGGGAAAGGAACCCTTAACGGAACTATTCTCTCTGGAAGATGTTTCTTACGATAAAATATGTAATATAACATAGCTAGCCGGATACTTGTCTGTTCAAGCATCTATGACCCCTATGCCTGGTTTCCACGTGTACCCCGATATATCTTACCGAGCGGGTATTCGGAAACACTCCGCACCTTGGGGTCCGGAGGTTGAAGCGAAAAGGTCTGCCATGACAATCATTTTACAATCCGGCTAGGGACAAATTTTTCAATTGAAGTACATAGTCAATTGGACTCAAAAACTTCTTCCTTTATGCCACCCAACAGGCTATCTAGCCTACAATCCTGTTGGGAATATTTGGCGGCTACTTGTACCTGGTCATATACCAAACTAACAGGAATTTCTTTTCCATTTGACCCTAAAGGGCCGACCCGGGCCATGTGATTCAGGTCGAGCTTGGTATACCGAGTTTTCACCATCGCCCAGGCCTCTCGCGCACCTTCCTGGCAGGCCGATATCTTCCATAATCGGAAGCGCCGCCGCGCTCCCTTGAATAACTGTACAAGCCCCTCCATACTTCCTGGAGGGGAGTCAGATGGCCATAAGGCCTTGGCAATACTTTGCATCGCCTGCCGAGCTCGCTCGTGCATTTGCGACAGCTCTTATAGCAGATCGCTCGATGATCCGGACACCTCCTCTTCGGGACGGCCTGTCAATATACCTACATACATAATTTTGTCAGTTTCTTCCCTAGCCGAATTATGTAGGGGTAAGTTTAAACACATACTAAATATGCCGCATGGCAGCTTCTTATTCTCCTTCATGGAGTCAGCCAGCTGGGCCCGCACATCTTTTAGCTCTTCGCCCATCTTGGTGAAGGAATCTTGGAGTTTGGTTTTCTCCACCCGAACCCGCGTCAGTATATGCTCACCCGCAGCCAGTTGACTTTGAGCCCCTGGACCACCCGAACCCGCGCGGCTTCCGGTACCTCTCCCGTATGATCTGATGACTCTGCCATAAGAAACACACCCGCATTAATAATCCGGGTATATGACTATGTTTTCTCGATGGAAAGTATCATTACATTTCTCCAGTTCGGCGGTAGCAGTGGCTAGCTGAGTCTGACACTTCTCCACCTCTTGAGACAACAAGTTGTTCCTCTCTTTGAGCACCTGGGTATACAACGATCCTTAAATCAGTTGCTTAAACTGCTTCAAGTCTCAGGGGCTACTGGTATATAATTATCAGAATTTTGCAAGTATGAACTTACCCGCATATCCTTCAAATACTGGTCCGTGGCTCTGGAAAGCCCATCTCGAACAGCTCGGATGTATGCATCACCCGATTTGAAGGTGTTGAAAGCCTCTTCTGAGAAACCAGAGTCACGAAGAGCGGCCCGCCGACACCGATGATTCATGGCACTTTCCACTTCCGAATTTGTGACGGAGACCTTATCCGAATCCTCCGCGGAAGGACAATCCGGTGTCACTTCCGTGTTAGCATCAGTCCTTGAGACAGGGCCCGGAATTTGACTAGTGGAGGCATGACCGGCAGGATCCCCGGACATAGTCCGGCGAATGTTTTTCCTGATAAGGCACAACGGATAGCGTCATACTCCAAAGTGACAGCCATGGAGCGTACTTAAAACCATACCTCTTTGATGAAGGCTCGACCATGTTTCTATTTGCCTTCCTCTTCAAAGGCATGCCCGGCGTAGGCGCTGCTTTCTTGTGAGTCGCTTCAGGTGCAGCGTGGCGTGCCGATCGCCTTCCCTTTAGAGCATAAGATAGTGCGGTGGATAAGGCAGACGGAGGAAATTCTTTCGGAGGATAAGTCTCCTGATTACTTACATGCGACGCAGGGAGAAGGCCGGTATAGTCAGCGACGATGGCCACTTCTGTGCCGTCATAGCTCGCCTGGTAAAACACTCCTTCCCCAAGCTCCACGAATATATCCGGATCCTCTTCGAATCCGGGGTCAAGGGCCCGGTTGGGGTCCTCTGGCTGGGGTGCGGAGCTGTGGATCTCCTTGGTGATTTTCTGCCATTCCTGTTACAAATGGAGGGGTTATAACTTATGGAAAAGGACTCAGGGAGTAAATGGAGTAGATTAGTGGGATGGAAACTCACCCAGCTGGGAGGATTGTACATGGAAAATCCATCTCTGGGCTTAATGTGGATGAACTCCTCTTTCTCCCCTTGATATAATCCAGGCAGTATTTTCGCCAAAGCAGCGGGAGTGTCCGGACCCTTCCGACCGTAGCGGGTGGCATCATCTTCTCCATTGAAGTGCCACATAGGGTGCCCTCGGTATTGGAGTGGCTGAACCCCTCGCATTATGGATATCACCATAACCTCGACTATTGACAATCCGGATTGAGCGAGCATCTTTATCTTGCTCACCAATTGGTGGACTTCTATGCTATCTTCCTCCCTGAGGCTCCGGGGATGCCAGCTGAGGTGCTTCTTCAATGGAGCACTTGAAAATTCAGGAAGACCCCTTCGGACTGGGTCAGGAAGGGAGATGTCCTCAACATAGAACCATTCGGAAGGCCATTCTTTGGATACCTTCTTCGCCATGCCGGATAGGTATCCGGTCCCGACGATGCGCCATATCTCGGCTCCGCCCACTTGGAATATTGATCCCTCTTGATTATGAGGACGAGGCAAACAGCTTCTTCCATAACTCGAAATGGGCCTCACAACCCAGAAATAGCTCGCAAAGAGCAACGTAACCCGCGATGTGCAGGATAGAGGAAGGATTAAAATTGTGCAGTTGAAGGCCATAGTGCTCCAGAAGCCCTCGAAGGAACGGATGGATTGGAAATCCGACGCCTCTCAACAAGTAGGGAATAAAGCATACTCGTTCCCCTCTGGATGGGTTGGGGAACTTCTCTGCCTGCTCCCCATCGTCGAAGGAAGCCAATCCGGCTCGAACGGGGACTAGATCTGCGGGGGGAAGGAATCCCTGGGTCTGCAGCCTCACCAGTTGGTCGTGGGATACGGAATACTTTTCCCAATCACCCTGTCGGGGCCATGAGGGCGGGAGGAAGAGCTGGCAGTGCTAGCCATGTTGGGGTGGTTTCTGCTGGCAAGCTCTAAGGATTCCACGCTTGGTGTGGGCTGGATCTGAAGATCCCCATCTCTTTAAATAGACAACTTTCCTATATGGTCAAGGTGGTAAGTGCAAAAATGCCCCGACCTCTCGTATTCACTTGACACGTGGAAGCTGAAATCTTGAAGGTGCAAAAGCCGATGAACGCGACATTAAATGGAAAGTCGGATATTGCTCTTTAAGTCAGGTACTTTGAAGTATTCGGAGAAGGAACCCGCCTTGCAATGCCGAAGACAACCTGCGCTCCAGACTCATCGTCATTGAAGCCTGGTTCGGGGGCTACTGAGGGAGTCCTGGATTAAGGGGTCCTCGGACAGCCGGACTATTAACATGGGCCGGACTGTTGGGCTATGAAGATACAAGACAGAAGACTTCTTCCCGTGTCTGGATGGGACTCCCCTTTGCGTTGAAGGCAAGCTTGGCGATTTGGATATGTAGATTCCTTTCTCTATAACCGACTTTGTGTAACCCTAGCCCCCTCCTGTGTCTATATAAACTGGAGGGTTTAGTCCGTAGACGACAAACAATCATAATCTCATAGGCTAGGCTTCTAGGGTTTAGCCATTACGATCTCGTGGTAGATCAACTCTTGTAATACTCATATTCATCAAGATCAATCAAGCAGGAAGTAGGGTATTACCTCCATAGAGAGGGCCCGAACCTGGGTAAATATTGTGTCCCCCGCCTCCTATTACCATTAGCCTTAGACGCGCAGTTCGGGACCCCCTACCCGAGATCCACCGGTTTTGACACCGACAACGTCGCCGCACAACCAATAGGTGGACTTGGGTCCACTAGATAGGTGGATGACAAGAATGTGTGACTAGCAGTGGGCCTCTCTGTACTGTGTGTAGGGTGTGGTGTCCGTGGGTTTATATACCACTATTGTGTAAGGAACCGGACAACTCTGAAGAATAGAAACTTCTGAATCTATCTCTCCCCTTGTGCTCTTTTTCTCTCCCCTTTCTCTACAATCTCTTCCTGTTCATCCCTTTCTCAAATTCCTGTGAGATCCTCCTTGGGTCCTCAAAATTGGTACCTGGAGCCATGATTCGCGCCGTTTGCGCCCTCCTAATATCTTGATCGAGCCGTAAAATCCACTATGATGGGTGCGAATTTGCTTCGGCAAATTTTGTGCAAAATCCCTAGCTAGGTGGGCTTGATTCGGAGCAGGGCCACGACAGCGCCGGCAAAGCTCGCCTCACCGGTCGTGCAAACGAAGCTGTTGCTCTTAGCAATGGGGGAACACATGGATCAGTTTCAGATGTCCCTGGCGGCGCTTCTTAACAAATTTGATGCCATGGAACTGAAGATGGACAACTCGGGGACGCAGCTTGTCTCCACGCAGGAGAGCATGGACGAGATTTGCGAGAGGCAAGCCATGCTCGATGTGGCACCGGCCACTTCCTCAGTGACACAGGATCCTGTGTTATCCTCGATTACATGGCCGCCTGCACGTCTCGTCAACCAGCGGCCGCCGCTGTTGGAGGAACCCGATCTGCCAATTGCCGTGGGGTTCGTCATGGCACCTGCCTCGTCGGCGGAACGAGTTGTTCCCGAGAAAGTTCAGCCACCTAAATGATTCATCGTTCCTGCAAGGCACCAGGAGCGCCGGCCGGAGGAACATCAGGTGTGTCTACCGAATCGGGAGAATGACCGTGAGTACCATGCCAAACCACCCAAGCATAACTTCCCGAGATTCAGTGGAGAAAAACCCCGTATGTGGCTAGACATGGCACTGACATACTTTGAGATGTACAACATCTCGCCTCATCAGTGGGTGTCAACTGCAACCTTGTACTTGGAAGGCCATGTAGCGTTGTGGTGGCAAGCATACAAGCGCCACCGTCTGATTTTTCTTTGGGAAGAATTTGGTGGAGCAGTGGTACAAGATTTGGTGAGGAGGAATTTGAAACTCAGATGCATAGTTTATTGCAAATCCGTTAGACAGGTTCAGTTTCTGAGTATTGTTTTGCATTTGAGGTCGCAGTGTATCACCTGATTGCTCTGGATCCCTCCTTGAACACAAAAATTTTCATCTCTCACTTTATGTTTGGTCAGAAGGATGAGGTTCTCACTACAGTTAGTTTACAAGCTCCCACCAGTGTGAATCGGGCAGTTGCTTTAGCCGAGATACAGGAGGAAGAGTCGGAATTACAGAAAACCAAACCTAGGTTTCAGCATTTTGTACATCACCAGCCAGGTCTTCCTATAGTTTCCCCTGTTACTATAGTGCAGAAGAAAAACACAGATGATTTTGTAAGAGAACGTCAGTTAAGAGATTATCATCGTGCCAAAGTGCTGTGTTTTCATTGTGGAGAAAAATATAGTAAGGAACATCAGTGTAAAAAGCCTATGCAACTACTTACAATCCAGCTGGGAGAGCACGGTGAAATTTTAACGGAAGATGTTGTCCAAGCATTGGAGCTGTTGAGTGGACTTGAAACTTTGGAATGCTATCAGATCTCGGCTCATGAAGTTTCTGGGGCTGATAATGCTGAAACAATTCGCATCCGAGCTTTGGTGGGCAGCTAGGTCATGTTAGCACTCGTGGATTCGGGCAATAGTCACAGCTGTGTGGATGAAAACTTTGCCAAACGCGCGTTATTGGACTTGGTCGCTATTCCATCAGTGAAAGTTATAGTTGCAAATGGTCAAGCTATGGAATCCAAGTTTCAAGCCCCGATTCTGACTTGGTGGGCACAGGGTCACACTTTTGAAACACCAATGCGAGTACTCCAGCTGGGAGCATATGATGTTGTCTTGGGGATGGATTGGCTGAAGTGTCACAGTCTGATGAATAGTGATTGGGAGGGAAAATCGTCATAGTTTGCACATGGTGTTGCTATGTTTTCCCTTCAAGGTGTTCCGCCTATTTCCCCTACGCAATTGCAACCTGTGTCAATAGAGCAACTGGACAAAGCTCTGCATGGCAATGATGTTTGGGCTATGTAAGTGGTTGATCCTTCTTCCGGTGATGCAGTTTCTGAGTCGGGCTCGCATCCAGGAGATCTTGTTGCAGTTTTGACAGAATTCCAAGATGTGTTCAAAACTCCAACTGACCTGCCTCCACACAGAGGGTATGATCATGCAATTACCTTGGAAGTGGGTCATAATCCTCCTAACTCTCGGCCTTATCGACACTCGCCACAACAGAAAGATGAGGTTGAACGACAAGTGGCAGATATGCTCAAGGCAGGGATTGTGAAACCTAGCATGAGCCTGTACGCCTCTCCAATACTTCTGGTTAAGAAAAAAACATGGTAGCTGGCGTTTCTGCGTGGATTACCGAAAATCCAACGCCATCACTGTGAAGAACAAATTCCCTCTTCCTATTGTCGACGAATTACTCGATGAACTGGCAGGATCAAAGTTTTTCTCCAAGCTGGACCTCAGGGAAGGTTATCACCAAATCCGTATGCATGAATCGGATGAGGAGAAGACTGCATTCGAGACATATTCAGGACACTTCCAATTTCATGTTATGCCGTTTGGGGTGACCAATGGACCACCAACATTTCAGTGCTTAATGAACAACATTTTAGCTCCAGCTAATCGCAAGTATGTCATCATGTTTCTCGACGACATTCTGGTTTTCAGTACCACTTGGGAGGAACATTTGGAGCATCTCCGCTGGGTACTGCAAACCTTGCGTGAGCATCAGTTGTTTGTGAAGCCTTCCAAATGCTCTTTTTCTCAGACGGAAATTCAATACTTGGGCCATGTGATTTCCTCACAAGGTGTGGCTACAGATCCAGAAAAGGCTCGGGCTATGGAACAATGGCCCCAGCCTAACAATGCTACTGAACTACGGGGATTCCTTGGATTAACAGGTTGCTATCGAAAGTTTGTTTGGAATTATGGAATATGGCCAAACCCTTGACTCAATTGCTGACAAAGAAGGGCTTTCTATGGATTGAACAACCTACTGTAGCTTTTTCAAACCCTGAAAACAGCTATGACCAAAGCTCTAGTGTTAGCCTTGCCAGATTTCAGTAAACCTTTTGCAGTGGAAACATATGTTTCATCCACAGGCATTGGTGCTATTCTCTCCCAGGACAATCATCCCATTGCTTATCTTAGTAGATCATTGGGTGTTAAAAATCAGAAACTATCAGTTTATGAAAAGGAATTTTTAGCTGTCATAATGGCGATTGACAAGTGGCGGCCATATATCCAGCGAGGTATCTTTACCATTGTCACTGATCATAAGAGTCTGTGCCATTTACAGGATCAACAACTGACCTCGGATCTGCAATGTAAAGCTATGGCCAAAATGGTGGGTCTCCAGTTCCAGTTCCGCTATCGCAAGGGTTCTGACAATAATGCTGCCGATGCACTGTCTCGTGTCCGTCAGGTGTATACTATTTCTGCCATCTCCGTGTGTCAACCCATTTGGATGCAGGAGGTGCTCAATGCTTATCAAACTGATTTTGTGGCCATGTAGTTACTTGCAAAGCTGGCTGTACACAGTCCTGATGAACATGGTCATTCCCTGGACCAAGGACTGATTCGCTACAATGGTCACCTCTGGATACCCAACAACTTTGCCTTACAAACCAAATTGATTATCGCTTTGCATTCTAGCACAGTTGGGGTCATTCTGGGGTCATGGCTACCTACTGGCGGGCGTTCAACCTTTTTCATTGGGAAGGCCTAAAGAAACAGGTGGCGGACTGGGTTCAACAATGCCAAGTTTGTCAGCAGGCAAAACATGAAAGAACAGTGTCTGGTGGTCTGCTTCAACCCCTCCCAGTTCCTCACCGCCCATGGAAAGACATAACCACAGATTTCATTGATGGGTTGCCCAAGTCAGAGGGATTTGAGGTGATTTTGGTGGTGGTCGATCATTTTACCAAGTACGCCCATTTCCTTCCTCTTAAACATCCGTATACAACACATTCAGTGGCAACTATTGTTCGTCTTCATGGCGTACCAGCCTCCATTGTCTCCGATCATGATAAAGTTTTTACTAGCAGTTTTTGAAAGAAATTGTTCACGGAAATTGGCACTTAATTGTGCTACTCTACAGCCTACCACCCACAAACGGATGGCCAATCGGAGTGTGTAAACAAATGCTTAGAGCAGTATCTGCAGTGTGTTGTTCATGACAGTCCAGCTAGATGGAAGCGTCGGTTACCAATGGCTGAATTTTGGTACAATTCCTCATATCACACCTCACTGGGGAACACCCCGTTCAAGGCTCTGTATGGTATGGATCCTAATTTTGGTACTATGCCAATTGATGCTGGTGATCTGCCTACATCTCTTGCGGAATTCGCAGCCGATCGTGAGGATTTTCTAGCAATGTTGCATGAGAATTTACTGCGTGCTCAATAGTGAATCAAGTCTCAGGCAGATGAACATCGTCAAGATCAAGAGTTTGCAGTGGGTGAGGAAGTTTTACTCAAGTTACAGCCCTATGCACAATCATCCTTGTTCAATCGTCCCTGCCACAAGTTAGCTCTCAAATATTTTGGGCCATTCAGAGTTACTGCTCGGCTGGGTGCTGCCGCTTATCGTCTGGATTTTCCTGATATAAGTCTGATCCATCCAGTGTTTCACGTTTCCCAGCTAAAACCCTTCACTGCCAACTACTCTCCAGTGTTTCAGGAGCTACCAGACCCACCTGATTTATTGGTTGTCACTCTCCAACCAGAGGTTGTGCTGGATCGACGTATGGCAAAGAAGGGAAACAATGCTATTCCACAGATCAAAGTTCAATGGCACGGTATCGCCGCTGATCATGCAACCTGGGAAGATTATTATGTGTTGCGCGCTCGTTTTTCGTCAGCTGCAATTTGGGAGGAGGATCAAACTCAAGGGAGAATGTCACGGCTCCATCTCTAACGACGTCGCCGGACAACCGACAGGGGGACCCTGGGTCCACTGGACAGGTGGATGACAAGAATGTGTGACTGGCAGTGGGCCTAGCTGTACTGTGTGTAGGGCGTGGCGTGCGTGGGTTTATATACCACTAATGTGTAAGGAACCGGACAACTCTGAAGAATAGAAACGTCTGAATCTATCTCTCCCCTTGTGCTCTGTTTCTCTCCCCTTTCTCTGCAATCTCTTCCCGTTCGTCCCTTTCTCTCTCAAATTCCTGTGAGATCCTCCTTGGGTCCTCACAATGCACAAAGTTGTCATGGATACTCTCATTTTCCAAAATAATTTATATGGTACAACTAGAGGTCATCAAGTTTCCTTACATCATGATTCTTACTTGGATGCACTGAACCTATGTCTACCCAGCAGTATTGGATGATAAGTATAAAATTGTTTGTACAAATTCAATTACAAACCCAAACAATAAATTTTGCTTCTTATACAACACTATTGGTAGCGTTTGCCGACAAAAATCTTCTAAATTTTGTGCAGAACCCAGCATGAATTTCGCAAAAGCAACACCTTGGGTGGAAAAATTGTCTGCAACCAATTAAGCACCTAGTTACACATACTGCGCGTTAATGAGCCTGTACTATGCCAGCTTTGCTTGCTCAAGCATCTTGGCGACTTGCACCATGGTTGGCCTATCGCGAGGATCAGACTCCAGGCACTTCTCCGCCATGGTGAACACGAACTTGACTTCCTCCGCCGGAAAAGACGCCAGAGCGCCGTCGACGGCGTGCTCCTCTCTCTTCTCCTCCATGGTTTCCTTGACCTGAAAACAGTAACAGATGAACTGATGTCAGCACTTGACACGGCCGGGGATGCATGCCCAATTAATTCATCATCCTTACTTCACATCTACAAAAAGGGTACATGTCCATTATCAGACCATGCTACTGTTAGGTAGCACTGTACTGCGCTAGTAATGCACTAGTCCTCGTTGATCTTGACATGGGAGATTGGGTGTACATTGGGCCATTGCGGACCTCGTGGTGACATGGTGACGGCCACTGCCCATCAGTTTTCTGATGGGTACAACTACAGAGTACAGATTGCTAAGTAGTTGATAGCTAAGGTTGGTTGGTTATTTCAGCAGCATATCAATTGGTCACTGCATACAACGATCATTCTAGAGATTTAAGCCAAATAATTCTACTCATCGCATCAAATCTTGCACAACCGATCATTCAGATTTTAATTGAGTCATTGGTGTGAGTACAGGAGGAATGGGAGGTGGATGCTTACCCAGGTCACCAGCCGTGTGCCGTTTTCAAGGAAGGATTCGTCCGTCGGCCTCTTCCCCGTGAGGAGCTCAAGCAAGACGACGCCGTAGCTGTACACATCGCCTTTGGTCGTGGCCCTCCCTGTCTCGAAGTACTCTGAGGCAGCAAGCACACCACCCATCAGCAAACACACATGCATGATGATATACGGAGTAGATCTCAATTCTCAAGGTTAATATATAGATTGAGATTTTGATGGGCAGCCTGCGGACCTGGGGCGAGGTAGCCGAAGGTGCCGGCAACGACGGTGGTGACGTGGCTCTCGTTGGGCTTCATGAGCGTGGCGAGGCCGAAGTCCGACACCCTGGCCTCCATGTTGTGGTCGAGGAGTATGTTGCTGGACTTGATGTCGCGGTGGATGACGTGCGGTATGCAGTCGTGGTGGAGGTAGGACAGCCCCCGCGCCACGCCCAGCGCGATCTTGTACCTCACCGGCCAGTCCAGGAGGGCCTGCTTCTTCTCCTCCTTGCCGTGGAGGATGGTGTCCAGGCTGCCGTTGGGCATGAGCTCGTAGATGAGCAGGTTGAAGTGAGGCGCCGCGTAGTAGCCGCAGAGAGGGACGATGTTCCTGTGCTTGATGTCGCCCATGGTGTCCAGCTCCCGCTCGAACCCGCGGTCCATCTCCGCGCTCCCCCTGCTCAGCTTCTTGATGGCGAACGCCGACTTCTCGTCCAGCCTCAGCATGTACACCGTCCCGTACCCTCCGGAGCCGATGATGTCCTTGCTTGACAGCCCCATGATCATCCTCATGAAGGCCTTGGGGCTCAGCGACTGCATCGCCGCCGACCGGAAGATCACCAGCTTGCCACCTTAAGAGTGATCCATCGATTTATTTTTCCCAAAAGAGAAAAAAAAGAGAGAGAGAAGATATCCAAGAACTCATTTGGGAGGGAAGAACTCTTGTTACCTGTCAGGCTGGTCTCGATGATCCTCTTCTTGCGAGCCCACTTCTTGTAGCAGAGGAAGGAGATGAGCATCTTGGATATGATAAACAGAACAGAGCAAACTGTAATGTAGAGCGCTATCAACTTGGTAGACATCTTCCAATTTACCCTGAACAAGAAACAGATGAATCCCTGTAAGATCCTCAGTGCAGCATCAGTCAAGAAAGGAGGAATCCCCAGCTTACTTACCCAGAAGAAGGAGGATGCTTTGGATCTCTGAGCTTAGGAAGAAACAGAGGCGAACGCTAAATATGTTTTGGATTCGGCGACTGGGAGGATGCTTTGGATTTGTTGACGATTGTACACATGTGACAATGTGAGCACAGGCACAGCACAGGTGTCTCGATGAGTGAGCAGCTGGGTGGGGGATCCGGAGAAAAGGTACATTGCCCAATCAATGGGCCTGGTTGGATCATGTGAATGGCAGACCCGAGCACAACAACTTTTTGATTGGTGCCGTCCCAAATGCCTATCCCCAATCAATTCTTGTGAAAAGAGGATTAAGCGTATGCCAATGCGGCAGGGACGCGTACCTCGTGTTAAGTAGGGCAACAGGTATAAAATGCGCAGGAGGTTACAGGAGGTTAGGATCGATCTCATTATCTACAGGATAACTACAACGAGAGGAGATCGATCCTACATGCCCAACAACCTGACTTGATACACACGCACGTACACATATGACGTAATATACACGGTTTATACATACACCGTGTATATACGCAAATACAATGTTTAACACTCCCCCTCAATCACAACTATCCAAGTTGAGATTGCGTCTAAAGGCCTCAAGCTGCTTAAGAGTAAGAGGCTTAGTGAATCCATCTGCAACTTGATCTTCAGTAGGTATGAACCTAATATTCAACAACTTATCTGCCACCCTTTCACGAACAAAATGATAATCTATTTCAATATGCTTAGTCCTGGCATGGAAAATAGGATTAGCAGATAAATATGTGGCACCAAGATTGTCACACCAAAGTGACGCAGCCTTTGGATGATAAACACCCAATTCTGTCAGCAGATTCTGAACCCAAATAATCTCTGCAGTGGCATTGGCTAAAGCCTTATACTCAGCCTCTGTGCTTGACCTGGAAACAATGGGTTGCTTGCGAGCACACCAAGATATCAAATTTCCTCCAAGAAATACTGCAAAGCCTCCTGTTGACCTTCTGTCATCAGGACAGCCTGCCCAATCTGCATCTGAGAAGGCACTTACTAGCATCGAGTCTGACTTACCAAGTTTGAGACCATGATCCTTGGTTCCCTGAAGATATCGAAGTATCCTCTTGACTGCTGTCCAATGCACACTAGTAGGAGCATGTAAGAACTGACAAACTTTGTTTACTGAATAAGAAATATCTGGCCTAGTCAAAGTCAAACATTGAAGTGCTCCTACAATGCTCCTATACCTGGTTACATCCTCTACTCCAAGTGCTTCTCCATCATACAAAGATAGTTTTTCAGAAGTAGACAAAGGCGTGGATGAAGGCTTACAACCTTTCATGCCTACTTTCTGAAGTATTTCTTGCACATACTTTCCTTGTGACAGCACAATTCCTTCTTTAACAGGTTTTACCTCGATTCCAAGAAAGAAGTGAAGACTTCCAAGGTCCTTAAGCGCAAATTCTTTGCCCAAGTCCTTGAGGAGAGCTTCAACAGCAGTAGGCGAAGAGCTTGTAACCACAATATCATCAACATAAATGAGCATAAAAATGGTAATCCTATGCCGATGATAAAAGAATAGTGAGGTGTCCCCCTTTGAAGGAGAGAACCCTAGAGATTGTAACTTTGACGACAGTCGAGAATACCAAGCTCTAGGTGCCTGTTTTAATCCATACAGTGCCTTATCAAGTTTGCAAACGTGGCGTGGAAATTTTGAGCTTTCATACCCAGGGGGTTGTTTCATGAACACTTCCTCTTCCAGAACACCGTGCAAGAACGCGTTCTTTACATCTAGTTGTCGAATGCACCAGTTTCTAGACACTGCAATTGAGAGGATTAATCTGATAGTGGCTGCTTTGACTACAGGACTGAACGTGTCCTCGTAGTCAATTCCATACCTTTGCTTAAATCCTTTTGCAACCAAGCGTGCCTTGTACCTGTCAATAGTACCGTCAGATTTCTGTTTGACCTTGTAGACCCACTTACAGTCAATGATATTCCTCCCCTTGACTGGAGGCACCAAACGCCATGTTTTGTTTTTCATAAGAGCATCATATTCCTCATCCATGGCCTCCTTCCACCGACGTTCTCCAAGTGCTTCTCCCAGATTTTGCGGTTCACCTGTGGCACAAAAGGAACCCCAACGGACACAACCATCGTTATAAAGCTTAGGCTTGATAATACCACTCTGTGACCTGGTATGAGACCGTGGAGGAGGAGGCGGGGCAGGACGTGAAACATGTTGATGAAGTCGATTTGACGAAGAAGAAACAGCGGATCCAGAGTCCGTAGAAAATCCTGGCGAGAGCTCCTGTTGGAACTCCTGTGTGGGCGCAGCGAGATCAGCTTCGGCGCGCGCGCCAGCCTCTCCCGAACTGCCACTTGGCTCCGCCAGCGACGCGTCAGGTGCCGACGCGCTCGTTCCCGAGGAGGACCGACCGAAGGGGGACCCACCGAATCCCGTGGCAGGCGCGGCCTGTGGCGCGGCTCGGGGCCGACCAGCTCCATGCAGGGGGGACCCACCCGGTCCCGTGACAGGTGCGCCCCGCGGGTGCGCAGGCGCGGCTCGTGGCTGGTCGATGCCATGCAGGGGGGACCCACCTGGTCCCCTGGCAGACGGCAGCGCAGATCCCGCAGACGATCCGCCTGACGTACCTGCTCCAGCCGATCCCGAGGGGATCCCGCTCTGATCTGCTCCGGGATCAGCAGGCGGATCCTCTACGGCTGGAAGAAGAGTCCGTGGCTTGCATAAAATCATGAGAAGATTCTTCCATGTTTGCAATGTTTTCCTGCACACTTTCGTTAGAGTTTTCATCAAAGGAATTATGAGGCATTGACACATGATCATCATCATCTTCTACACCCCTGAGAACAAAGTTTGGTGATGGCAGAAGGTGGGAGGGAAGAAGAACAAGCTCTTTACGAAGTTGTGCGCCGGTGTTAGGGTGAAGTTTTGCAAACGGAAAAATTTGCTCATCGAAAACCACATCACGAGAGACGTAGATACGACCCGTGGCAACATCCAGACACTTGTAGCCTTTGTGAAGGCTACTGTACCCAAGAAATACACATTGTTTTGAGCGGAACTCAAGCTTATGTTTATTGAATGGGCGAAGGTTGGGCCAGACAGCACAACCAAATATGCGAAGAAAAGTGTAGTTTGGTTTCGTGCCAAAAAGACGCTCAAGAGGGGTCTGGTTATTGATGACCTTGCTAGGAACAGGATTTATGAGGTACACCGCCGTGAGAAATGCCTCGTCCCAAAATTTGAGAGGCATGTAGGCATGAGCAAGAAGGAAGAGACCAACCTCCACGATATGACGATGTTTGCGTTCAGCGGATCCGTTTTGCTGATGAGCATGTGGACAGGAGACATGGTGAGTAATGCCTATGCGTTCAAAAAATGAATTAAGTTTTTGATATTCACCTCCCCAGTCCGTTTGCATGGCAAGAATTTTGCGATCAAAGAGACGTTCAACATGTTGTTGAAAGAGATTAAACTTTGCAAACACATCAGACTTATTCTTAAGCAAATAGATCCAACTGAACTTACTAAAATCATCAATAAAGGTGACATAGTATTTTTGTCTGCCAACAGAAACGGGTCCAGGACCCCAAACATCTGAAAAAAACAAGCTCTAAAGGAGCCTTTGATTCACTAGTAGAGCGAGAATATGGAAGTTGATGGCTCTTGGCCATCTGACACGAATCACACACAAGGAGATGATCTTGCTTATTTGATACTGGAAGACTAATATCTCGAAGAATTTTCTGGACCACCGGAAAAGCAGGATGCCCTAGACATTTTTGCCATCTTGAAGTGGATGGCTTGACCACACTGAGAGCTTGTCGGGGAGGGACATCATGGCGGCCAGAGACAGGGAACAGGCGGCCCTAGTCCTGTTTTGAAGAACGGTTCTCCGAGTGACCCGATCCTTAACAAAAAAAAATTCAGGGTAAACTTCCAAGAAGGCATTGTTATCTTTGATAAGTTTATAGGCAGAAAGTAGACTTTGGCCGGCTTGAGGAGCATGGATGATATTATTTAGACGCAAAGAGCCGTGAGGGGTAGTAAAAACTGAATGACCAATGTGAGCAATGTCCATACCTTGACCACTCGCAGTGTGGATTTGCTCCGTGCCGGTGTAGCGATCGTGAACCGCAAGTTTCTCCAGTTCTCCCGTCACGTGATCAGTTGCACCGGTGTCAAGATACCAATTGGTACCGACACCATAGGCGTGGGCAGCATTGGCCGAGCGGTGTCCTCCACCGCCGCCGTGTCCTCCGCCACCACCGCCTCCTGCGGGGTTGCGGACGTTGTTGTTGAAGTTGCGATCGTAGCGTTTTTTGCAGTGCCATGCGCCATGCCCTTCTTGCTTGCAAATCTGGCACTTCTCGCGTTCGCGGTCACCACGGTCACCGCGGTCACCACCCCCTTGCCGCGGGCCGCCTCCAAAGCCGCCGCCACCGTGGTTGTCACGGTAGTGGGCGCCCCCGTTGTTGTTGACGTAGACGCGGGAGCCACCACTGTTGCCGCCGCCCCTTGAGTTGCAGCGGCCTCCACCCTTTGCCGCCAGGTTTGCGGAGTGGAGAGCGGTGTTTTGGGCGGCGATGCGGGCTTCAGCCGACAGCAGCAGAGAGAAGAGCTCGCTGAGGCCGATCGGCTGCTCGGTGGCGGTGCGGGTGGAGATGGCCGAGACGAAGCCACTGTAGTCGGGGTCATGGAGGAGGCCTTGCAGGATGTGATCGACGATGTCATCTTCATCCAGGGGCTTGCCTGCGGCTGCCAGCTCGTCAGCAATACTCACCATGTTGGTGTAGTAGGCAGCAGCAGACATATCCCCCTTGCGTGTGTGCTCGATGGCCAAGCGGAGCTGGATAACCCTAGCCCTTGACTGCGAGGAGAAGCTCTGCAGCAGGGCGTTCCAGATCGATGCGGCGGTGGTGTGGGAGCTGACCTGCAGTAGGACCTCACGGGAAAGCGATGAGATCAAAAACGTAAGGATCTGCTGGTCTTGGGTAACCCACACAACGTGCTCAGGATTCGGCGAGGACGTGGTCTCCTTCTTGCCGGCGACGTCCTTCTCGGTGTAGAGCACGGCGGCTGGCTCCTTGATCGAGCCATCCAGATAGCCCATCAACCCTGCCCCCTTGATGTGTGGCAAGACCTGCGCCTTCCACACAAGGAAGTTCTCCCGAGTCAATTTCTCGGTGATGGTGTGACCAAGGGAGGCGATGGAGGGTGTGGCCATGGCGACGGCTGAGGAAGAGCTCCACATCTAGATGCGATGAAAAAGGTAGGCTCTGTATACCATGTGAAAAGAGGGTTAAGCGTATGCCAATGCGGCAGGGACGCGTACGTGTTAAGTAGGGCAACAGGTACAAGATGCGTAGGAGGTTAGAGGAGGTTAGGATCGATCTCATTATCTACAGGATAACTACAACGAGAGGAGATCGATCCTACCTGCCCAACAACCTGACTTGATACACACGCACGCACACATATGACGTAATATACACGGTTTATACATACACCGGGTATATACGCAAATACAATGTTTAACAATTCTCTCACTGTTTACCAGTTTATCCCATTCCATTGTACTGTCAAATGTCAATTCGTTTTCAGTTTTCCCTTTTTCTTGCTTGCTAAGACTAACACGGATAGCCATCGTCCGTGTAGTGCTTAATTACTCTTTAGCTACAAAAATATCTCTTGGCCCCAGCATGGAATTACTACTTTGCTGCCTTGTAGTAGCACGTAGCTATACCAGTATCTCAATTTACATGCGAAATGTACAATCTACATGTCAAACTTCAGTGAGCATGGCATGCACTGCTGTCGGCAGCTGGTCCTCGAACACGTACTACGTTCAATCACTAAGGGCTGTGGGATCACGCACCCGAAAAGTGTAGGTATATTGTTTGGCAGCGTCGGCGAGCCGGCCGGTGCGAAGAGGCACACTCGGTCGCCCTATCTATCTATAATTGGCACTCCATTTCGTCCTTTTTGCCATGGATTACGAACTGAAATCGTTGAAATGTGCAAAAAGACGACGTTGTCGCTGTCCGTCTCCGCGAAAATGGGTCCTCGCTGGCTTCTTGCTCAGCCGTGTGGACGATTTGGAGCTGCACGGACACTGTGCCGGCCGTCTCCAACTTTTAGAATCACGTGCTGTACCTGGACCTGCGTAGAGCTGGCAAACGCGGAACTACGAGACCACATGTCTCGTGCACAGCCAGGTGAATTCTGAACCACAACACTGCATAGTAACTGTGCACGGACAGGCCGAGGGGAAATTGCAGCCGTGGAATCAATTGTAAGGGCAAAGCAACTCCAACACATGAGAGCAACTCCAACGGGACGACCCAAACAGACGCACGCTTTGTCCGTTGGGGTCGACCAGTCAGGCGTGCGCATCCGCATTCTTAAATGGGTCGATTTGACCGCCCAACGGGAGGCGGTCCCAAATATGCCGGCGTGAAAAAAAAACAGCTCGCAGAAATAAACATAAGTGGCCGGTCAACCGCTGGTCAAAGTCCACTTAAACCTAATTAAACATTAATTAAACATAAGTGACCGGTCAACCGCCGACCAAAGTCCACTTAAACCTAATCAAACATTAATTAAAACATGAAAAAAGCCTGCGCCCGCACGCTGCCTTAGACGTCGTCTGTCTTGCCCTTGCCCTTGACGCCGACGTCGCCATCGCCGGTGAGGTCGATGAAGGCGGGAGCAGGGCCAGCCCACCTGAACGCCGCCTGGTACGTTGCCAGAGCAGCCTCCTCCGGCGTCTGCTGGGGCGACGGCATTGCGGCCAAACGCGCGCGCTCCTCCTCCTCCCCCTCAAGCCGCAGCGCCTCCGCGTCGCGTTGCAGCATCTGCTCGTAGCGCATCTGCCGCTCGCCGTCGGCCTCCTCCTGGGCGAGCGAGTGCGCCTTCCAGCGCTCAAGGTGGGCCGCCTCCTGCGCTGGCGTCGCGGCGTAGTGGACAGGAGACGCGCTCACCCACTCGCGGTACTGGTCGGTCCACATGTAGGCCTCCGCCGGCCACGTGGGTGGAGGCGGGGAGAGCTTCCGCGTCGGCTCCTGCTCCGGCTTGGGCTCGGCGGGCGGCGGAGGTGGGACGAAGAGCGGGGTGTGGACGGAGTCCTCCGCCACCGACAAGGCAAGGGCTTGCTCCAACCCATCCGAGTGTGCGTCCTTCTCGAGCCGGCTAGCTCCAGCGCGTACTGCATGGCCTCCTCGAGGGCGGCTTGGTACTCCGCCTCCTCCTCCATTTCCTCCGGCTCTACCCGCGGGGGCGGCGGTGGAAACGGCGGCGGGATGGCGTCGATGCCTACACACCCTTGCTCCTCGTGTTTGAGGGCAAACCAAGCCTCCCAATTGGGAGAGTCGACGGCGTACTCGGGCATCCGCCACTGCTTCGGCGTGACCTGCGCGCGGCGCCTGCGCACCTCCTCGTCATGCGCCCGCTGGCTCCGCGGAACCGCTGGGACCGGGATCTGGTGCGGATCATGGTGCCAGTGGTGCGGCAGAGTGACGTCGGGGTAGGGCAGCGGCTACCTGTACTCCCGATGCTACCGCGCTTGGTGCACCGAGATGTGCAGACGTTGACGACCTGGGCGGGAACGAGCTGGCGCCGGAGGAGGAGCACGGGAGGATGAGGCGCGGGGGGTGCCCTTACCCTTGCCCTTGCCGCTGCTGCAGCCGAAGAGGCCCATTGCTTGCTAGGGTTTGCTATCGGCGGCGAGGAAGCACAAGGGGGTGGTGGTGGGGGGGGGGCAGACGTGGACGAAAGTGGATGAGGCCGGGCCCCGCACGCGTTGTTCGAAAAGGACGCTTTCACTGGCTGACTAGTGGGCCGCTGTCGGTGGTAGTCATAAATTAGACGACGGGCAATAGTTGGGTGGCCTACAAGTGAGGCCGCGTCGGACGCCGAGGGGATGCGCGGCGCGTCCGCTTCGCGTCCGCGCCGATACTTTTCAGGTGCAATTTTGGGCCGAAAATGGGTAGGCGCGGACGTCAGGCAGACGAGATTTGGCTTTGAGTCGGCGCGTTGGGCCTCCACTTTTGTCCGCGCCGACCCAAATGGACGCAGGCGGACAAAATGGTCGCCCCATTGGATTTGCTCTGACCACCGTCTGTTTTATCCAGATTTCGTCCGTTTGAAAATGGCAATGGGGCGATATCCGTCCGGATTTATGGATGCATCGGTCATGCACCCAACGCGTGGCACATCTTGTCCGTCTGCATGCAATTTTTTTGGGACCTTTTATAGTACTTCAGGTGAATATGGGCCATCCATTTTTTGTGCTTGGACGGCTCAGATGAGGCAATACTACAGCAGAATTTTGGTAGTGTATTTTGTGGCCAGGGGCATTTTTGACATATCACTGTTCATCGAAACCATAGGGTTGGACTGAGGAGAAATTTCACCGATTCATTCAAACATCCCTTCCCTGCACTGCATCGCACCCTCTCCATCACTGGTCATTTCGCGACGCCGCACGCTTGCCATCGACAACGGCTATTGCGGACGGCAATAGAAGGAGATGATGAAGTCGAGCCATCACAGTCCACTGTCACCGCCATACGCGCTGCCTATCTGTACGCGAGGGTTTTGCGTGCCGCCGTCGGCCGGGTCAGCCCGTACTGCATCGTCGCCCTCTCCTGTCCTAGCCGGCTGTTGTCCTTGGTGGATGGCCCTGCCGTTTTGTGCTCCGTTCGAACCTTCAGGATGTTAAGTGGGTCGCCGAGGGAGATGAAAGGCAAGCCGTCGCTCCGGCCGCATGGCCGTATGTGCTTGCAGCTACTTGTTGCCGGATGTGCTATGTATGTGGAGGTCGTCAATAGAGGGGTCATCCTGCTAGCCTACAGTATCACGAAGAGGATCGGCAGGACCAGTCTACCCTTCACCTAATAAGACAGCATTTACCTCCTTTAGACATACATGTACTTCACCAAGTCTGAGACCGAGTCCGTGGACGCCCTGCAGATGAAGCTCAACGCCGAGTCGCCGACGGCGTCGTCGTCCACCTTCAAATTCCGCAATAAGTGACTATAAAAGATAAATCTATCCTAATAGTCAATTACCAAAATGTCCTACGGCAAAAAAAATCTGGGATTGATACTGATCATTAGATCAGTCATATACTACACGTTATTTTTTGTAGTACGATGCATCGTAAAAACTCTGTTTTTTAAGCAACATAATGCCAGTAGCCATAGTTCACGCCAGCTGCCGAGGTTCATGCCGGCCGGCAATAAAACTAGCGGTCTACAGAATGGTCACCACCTAGTTTCACACCGGCAACAAAATCAGTGGCCGGCACACTAGCCAGCCTTCAAAATGAACAAGTTTTCATGCCAGCAAAAAAGCCAGGGGCTGGCACACTAGCCAACCTTCAAAATGAACAAATATTTGGCGTCAGCAACAAAGCCAGCGGCAGGCACACTAGCCAGCCTTCAAAATGAACAAGTTTTTTATGCCGGCAACAAAGCTAGCTGCCGGCACACTAGCCAGCCTTCAAAATGAACAAGTTTTTGGCGCTGGCAACAAAGCCAATGGTTGGAACACTAGCCAGCCTTCAAAATGCATGACCATAGTCCACGGCCGAGGCCACTCACCTAGTTCACGCCGTCTTGGGCGAGCATCTCCTTCTGTCGGTTCGCGAATCAAGCCTTCCTCTTCGGTGACATGTTGGTCTTGTCGATGCTCATGATCGCGAGCGCCACCTCTTTTGCTTTGGTGTTGGTGTTGGTGGCCTCGATCACGAGCTTCTTCAATTGAGCGGCCTCCTCAATGTCAAGCTTCCTCCTCTACGTGGCCTCCTCCATGTCATGCTTCTTCGTTTGGAGCTCTAGGTATAATTTCATTTGCTTGTCCTTCCCTTTGCTCCTCCTCTCCTCCGTCACTTCCTTTTGACTCATCATGCCTTCCAAAGTTGCTTGCAAGGCCATAGACGACGCATCATGCTTCTCGTCGGCCTTGGAATTGGTCTTGCCCCTTGGCCTCTTGACTCTCTCCTCAGCCACGTCCGCCTTCCCTCCTTTCTTCTTATGAGCGGCATATTGGTCTTTGAACTTCGGACAATTTGTGATGAGCGATCAACAGTGCGTGAGAGTAAAGGGCGTGTTCTTGTGCCGGGCCTTGAATACTTTCAAAGATTGGAATGCCTACACAATCAAAGATGATGCCACAATTGTAATATGGAAGGACACAAGATGTATGAAACATGACGGTGGCATGAAATGGAAAATAGGAGAGGTCCATACCAAGTCACCAAAGCCTAGGCCACTCATGGGACGGGATTGGACGCTCTCAAGTGCGGCACAATACTTTTTGCACTCTTCTTGGACGAACCCCCATCTCTTTTGGACTGAATGATGCCGCGGGTGCTCGCAAATTGGTAGGGGGCAAAGTTCCTCTGCTCATGAAAGGTTTGTGAACTCTCATCCAAAGGACATATCCTTCTTGCTCGGCACCTTTCGTGGGATCTTGGCCTATCTCCATTCAACTCTCACAAATCAAAGTGTCCTCCTCTTGGGTGTATGATCACGTGCCAATGTTTTGCCTCCTCTTTTGTGCCTCAACCCTTTGGGTGAGCTCATTGATAATCATCAATGTCTCCTTCGCAATGTCGATCTCTTCTTCCTCATTTTCGTAATAAAGTTCATCATCTTCATGCCATGAGTTGCCATGGTCGTCCATCTCATCTTCATCATAGCCACCGAATAGGTCGTCACCATACTAGTCGCGGTCGTCCTGGCTTTGGGTCACTGATAACCCACAAGTATAGGGGATCGCAACAGTTTTCGATGGTAGAGTATTCAACCCAAATTTATTGATTCGATAAAAGGGAAGCCAAAGAATATTCTCAAGTATTAGCAGCTGAGGTATCAATTCAACCACACCTGAAAGACTTAATATATGTAGCAAAGTATTTAGTAGCAAAGTAGTATGGAAGTAACGGTAACGGTGGCAAAAATAACTGTAGCAGTTTTGTAGTAATCGTAATAGTGGCAACGGAGAAGTAACTAAGCAAAGATCAATATGTGAAAAGCTCGTAGGCAATGGATCAGTGATGGATAATTATGTCGGATGCGATTCCTCATCCAACAGTTATAACATAGGGTGACACAGAACTAGCTCCATCTCATCAATGTAATGTAGGCATGTATTCCGAATATAGTCATACATGCTTATGGAAAAGAACTTGCATGACATATTTTGTCCTACCCTCCCGTGGCAGCGGGGTCCTATTGGAAACTAAGGGATATTAAGGCCTACTTTTAATAGAGTACCGGACCAAAGTATTAGCACTTAGTGAATACATGAACTCCACAAACTACAGTCATCACCGGGAGTGGTCCCGATTATTGAGGATAATTGGTTTGATGCCAACATTTAGCATTGCCAATACTTGGCAAGCCAACAATTGGCAATATCAAAAGTTGCCAAAATTTGGCAACTTCTTGTGAGGTTGGCAAGTAAACATGGTAACCAACCAAGCACTAGCCAATATTTGGCATTTGCCAAATGTTGGCATGCCAATTTTTGGCATCAAGCCAATCATGCTCATTGTCACTTCGGGGTTGCCGGATCATAACACATAGTAGGTGACTATTGACTTGCAACATAGGATCAAGAACTCACGTATATTCATGAAAACATAATAGGTTTAGATCTGAAATCATGGCACTCGGGCCCTAGTGACAAGCATTAAGCATAGCAAAGTCATAACAACATCGATCTTAGAACCTAATAGATACTAGGGATCAAACCCTGACAAAACTAATCCGATTACATGGTAAATCTCATCCCACCCATCACCGTCCAGGAAACCTATGACGGGATTACTCACGCACGGCGGTGAGCATCATGAAGTTGGTGATGGAGGATGGTTGATGATGACGATGGTGACGGATTCCCCTCTCCGGAGCCCCGAACGGACTCCAGATCAGCCCTCCCGAGGAAGAACGGGGCTTGGCGGCGGCTTTGTATCGTAAAACGCGACGAATCCTTCTCTCTGATTTTCTTTCTCGCGGAAAGTGAATATATGGAGTTGGGGTTGAGGTCGGTGGAGCCTCAGGGGGCCCATGAGGCAGGGCGCGCGCCCTACGGGAGAGGCGCCCTACACCCTCGTGGACTGGGTGTGGCCCCCAGACGTTGATTCTTTCACCAATATTTTTTATTAATTCCAAAAAGTTGCTCCGTGGATTTCCAGTCATTCCGAGAACTTTTATTTCTGCACAAAAATAACACCATGGCAGTTCTGCTGAAAACAGCGTCAGTCCAGGTTAGTTTCATTCAAATCATGCAAGTTAGAGTCCAAAACAAGGGCAAAAGTGTTTGGAAAAGTAGATACGTTGGAGACGTATCAACTCCCCCAAGCTTAAATCTTTGCTTGTCCTCAAGCAATTCAGTTGACAAACTGAAAGTGATAAAGAAAAACTTTTACAAACTCTGTTTGATCTTGTTCTTGCAAATATGTAAAGCCAGCATTCAAGTTTTCAGCAAGATTATGAACTAACTATATTCACAATAACATTAAGGTCTCATGTTTACTCATATCAATGGCATAATCAACTAGCGAGCAATAATAATAAATCTCGGACGACAACACTTTCTCAAATCAATCATAATATTATATAACAAGATGGTGTCTCGCTAGGCCTTTCTGAGACCGCAAAACATAAATGCAGGGCACCCCTGAAGATCAAGGACTGACTAGACATTGTAATTCATGGTAAAAGAGATCCAGTCACAGTCATACTCAATGTAAATTAATAGCAATGCATGCAAATGATAGCGGTGCTCTCCAACTAGTGCTTTTTAATAAGAGGATGATGGCTCAACATAAAAGTAAATAGATAGGCCCTTCGTAGAGGGAAGCACGGATTTGTAGAGGTGCCAAAGCTCGAGTTTTGAAACATAGATAAACAATATTTTGAGTGGTATACTTTCATTGTCGACATAACAACCAAGAGATCTCGATATCTTCCATGCTACACACATTATAGGCGGTTCCCAAACAGAATGGTAAAGTTTATACTCCCCCACCACCAACAAACATCAATCCATGGCTTGTCCGAAACAACGGGTGCCGTCCAACTAACAACAATCCTGGGGGAGTTTTGTTTGCAATTATTTTGATTTGGTTTGAGCATGGGACTGGGCATCCCAGTTACCGGCCATTTTCTCGTGAATGATCAGCGGAGTCCACTCATCATGAGAATAACCCACCTAGCATGGAAGATATAGACAACCCTAGTTGATACATGAGCTATTCGAGCATACACAACAGAATTTCATTTGAAGGTTTAGAGTTTGGCACATACAAATTTACTTGGAACGGCAGGTAGATACCGTATATAGGAAGGTATGGTGGACTCATATGGCATAACTTTGAGGTTTATGAAAGTGGATGCACAAGCAGTATTCCCACATAGTACAAGTGAAGGCTAGAAAGAGATTGGGAAGCGACCAACTAGAGAGCGACAACAGTCATGAACATGCATTAAGATTAATAAACAATGAGTGCAAGCATGAGTAGGATATAAATCACCATGAACATAAATATCGTGGAGGCTAGGTTGATTTTGTTTCAACTACATGCGTGAACATGTGCCAAGTCAAGCCACTCGAATCGTTCAAAGGAGGATACCACCCTATCATACCACATCACAACCATTTTAATAGCATGTTGGCACGCAAGGTAAACCATTATAAATTCCTAGCTAATTAAGCATGGCATGAGCAACTATAATATCTAATTGTCATTGCAAACATGTTTCATCCATAATAGCCTGAATCAGGAAAGTGGACTAATCATATTTACCAAAACAAGATAGGTCGAGTTCATACCAGCTTCTCTCATCTCAATCAGTTCCTCGTGTATCATCATTATTGCCTTTCACTCGCATGACCAAACGGTGTGGATAATAATAATAGTGCACGTGCATTGGACTAAGCTGGACTCTGCAAGCATTTAATACAAAGGAGAAGACAAGGTAATATGGGCTCTTGGTTAGATCAACAATAGTGCATATGAGAGCCACTCAACATTTTCATCGTGGTCTTCTCCTCTCGACCCCCAAAGAAAAGAAATGAAAAGAAATAAAACTATTTACACGGGAAAGCTCCCAACAAGCAAAAGAAGAACAAGAAATCTTTTTGGGTTTTCTTTTAATTACTACTACAAGCATGGAAAGTAAACTAGCTAAAAAGCTACAACTATTTTTTTTGGTTTTTCTTAAGGTTTTTCAAACACACAAGAAGAAAGCAAGAAAAGGAAAATAAACTAGCATGGATAGTACAATGAAAAATTATGAGCACCGACAACTAGCATGAGTGTGTGAACGTGAATGTAATGTCGGTGAGAAATACGTACTCCCCCAAGCTTAGGTTTTTGGCCTAAGTTGGTCTATGGCCATTGCTCGAAGCTACTCTCTCTGGTGTGCTCAGGAGGATCCTCCGGGTGCCACTGGTTAGCGAGCTCCTCCGGATCCCACTGATAAACAGACTGTCTATATGGGTCAAGTGGTGGCTCAGGCTCATGCTCTGCGGCTGGTGTCATCCTCCAGTATGCATAAATGGCCTCGGGCAAAATGAGGTATGTGCCTGAAAGTATGTTAAACAGAGAGGGTGCAGGCAGGATAATAGTCTCACAGTGAGTTTTACCAAATATCAAATTATACTTAAGCATCTTCTTCTTATTTTTAACAATAAACTCATGTGCTACCATACTCTCAACTTTTCCTCTTTCTCATAATGCCTAATAGGTATCTCAAAATGTTCAGCAAGGCATGAAGCAAAGATACCACCAAAGATGGGGCCCTTTGTATGGTTTAGACTTAACCGTTTAGCAACAATAGAGCCTAAGTTGAAAGTTGTATCACGAAATAAAGCATGGCGCAAAATAACAAGATCTGGGGCACTAAGATTTCCACTGTTCCCGCGACCAATTAAGCATCTACTAGCAAATATCGCAAAGTAACGTAGAACAAGAAAATGTATACTGGTAATTCGTGCATCGGAAACTTTTCTCGTTTCCCCTACATCAATCCTATCAATAAACTCATCCACATATGATGTGGTTCCTCGATGCTGCCCATAAAGGGTATCTTGCAGACCCGACAAAAATCACGGAGTGACATCTCCCTAAACTCATCATATAAGTGAAACTCCACTAAAGGTGGTGATTTCTTAGCATGTAAATAAAATTTTTGCATGAAAGTATTAGTGGGTAGGAGATACTGTTCATGCTGGTCGTGGAGGAAGTCGGTGAGGCCTGCATTCTCATCCAAGTAATAGAAGTCATCATGAATTCCGGCGGCCCTCAAGAACGCATCACAAGGCCATTCGCACAATCGGACTTCCGCGGTGCGCGGAAGATTGAACTTGGGCTTTTTGTTCTCCTCATTGTGTTTATCCTTCGAGCTTCGGCTCGAAGATCCCCTCAACAATCTCTTCATCATTTTCTCGAAGAACAATCCCCCAAAACTGTTTTGTGAATGGAGCTTTGAGGAAGGAGATCGAAAATGGCAGCAAGATGATCTAGAACATGGGTTTGAGCTATGGGAGGATTTTTTTCTGGAGGAAGACGAAGTGAGTGTGTGCTAGAATAAGTGGAGGGGGTCCACGTGGGGCCCATGAGGCAGGGGGCGCGCCCCAGGGGGATGGGCGCCCCCCATGCCCTCGTGACCAAATGGTGGCCCCCCTGGTGTGTTCTCAGTGCCAGAAATTCTTAAATATTCTATAAAAAATCATACTTCATTTTTAGGACATTTGGAGAACTTTTAGTTTCGAGGTATTTTTTTATTGCATGGATAACTCAGAAAATAGACAGAAAATACTATTTTTGCTTTATTAAATCTAAATAACAGAAAGGAAAAGGAGGGTACAGAGAGTTGTGTTTTGTAACTTCATCCATCTCATGCTCATCAAAAGGAATCCACTAACAAGGTTGATCAAGTCTTGTTAACAAATTATTTTCGAATAACATAAAACCGGAGAATTTTCGAATAACACTAGGTTACCTCAACGGGGATATGCATGTCCCCAACAATAATAATATCATATTTCTTTTTGACAGTAGGAAGAGGAAATTCAAAACCTCCAATAGTAATCATTGAAATTTTTCCAATAGAATTGATACTATGAACTTGAGGTTGTTTCCTTGGAAAGTTTACCGTATGCTCATTACTATTAACATGAAAAGTGACATTGCCTTTGTTGCAATCAATAACGGCCCTATAGTATTCAAAAAGGGTCTACCAAGGATAATCGACATACTATCGTCCTCGGGAATATCAAGAATAACAAAGTCCGTTAAAATAGTTACATTTGCAACCACAACAGGCACATCCTCACAAATACCGACAGGTATAGCATTTGATTTATTTGCCATTTGCAAAGAGATTTCAGTAGGTGTCAACTTTTTCAAATCAAGTCTATGATATAAAGAGAGAGGCATAACACTAACACCGGCTCCAAGATCACATAAAGCAGTTTTAATATAGTTTTTAATGGAGCATGGTATAGTTGGTACGCCTAGATCTCCTAGTTTCTTTGGTATTCCACCCTTAAAAGTATAATTAGCAAGCATGGTGGAAATTTCAGCTTCCGGTATCTTTCTTTTATTTGTAACAATATATTTCATATACTTGGCATAAGGATTCATTTTAAGCATATCAGTCAAACGCATACGTAAAAAGATAGGTCTAATCATTTCAGCAAAGCGCTCAAAATCCTCATCATGCTTTTTATTGGATGGCTTAGGAGGAAAAGTCATGGGTTTCTGAACCCATGGCTCTCTTTCTTTACCGTGCTTCCTAGCAACGAAGTCTCTCTTATCATAACGTTGATTCTTTGATTGTGGGTTATCAAGATCAACAACAGGTTCAATCTCTACATCATTATTATTACTAGGTTGAGCATCAACATGAACATCATCATTACCATTATCACTAGGTTCATGTTCATTACCAGATTGTGTTTCAGCATCAGAAATAGAAATATCATTGGGATTCTCAGGTGTGTCTATAACAGGTTCACTAGAAGCATGCAAAGTCCTATCATTTTTCTTTTTCTTTTTCTTAGAAGGGCTAGGTGCATCAACATTAATTCTCTGAGAATCTTGCTCAACTCTCTTAGGATGTCCCTTAGGATACAAAGTTCCTGAGTCATTCTACCACCTCTAGTCATAACTCTAACAACATTATCATTTTTCTTATTGTTTAATTCATTGAGCAAATCATCTTGTGCTTTAAGCACTTGTTCTACTTGAGTGGTAACCATGGATGCATGTTTACTAATAAGTTTAAGGTCACCTTTAACTCTAGACATATAATCACTCAAATGTTCAATCATATAAGCATTACGTTTCAATTTTCTACCAACATAAGCATTGAAGTTCTCTTGCTTAACAATAAAATTATCAAACTCATCCAAGCATTGGCTAGTAGACTTATACAGAGGGATATCACCTTCATCAAATCTATAGTGAGAATTTACCTTTACTATCTGTGTCGGGTTATCAAGACCATGTATTTGTTCAATAGGTGGTAAATTCTTAACATCTTCAGCTTTAATACCTTTTTCTTTCATAGATTTCTTTGCCTCTTGCATATCTTCAGGACTGAGAAATAGAATACCCCTTTTCTTCGGAGTTGGCTTCGAAGTTGGCTCAGGAAGTGTCCAATCATTATCATTACTCAAGATATTATTTAATAGCAATTCAGCTTGCTCAACAGTTCTTTCCCTGAAAACACAACCAACACAACTATCCAGGTGGTCTGTGGAAGCATCGGTTAGTCCATTAAAAGATATCAAGTATTTCATTTTTCTTGAGTCAGGCAAAGCATTAAGTAATTGGAGAAGCCTCCCCCAAGCTTGTGGGAGACTCTCTTCTTCAATTTGCACAAAATTATATATTTCCCTTAAGGCAGCTTGTTTCTTATGAGCAGGGAAATATTTAGCAGAGAAGTAATAAATCATATCCTGGGGACTACGCACACAACCAGGAGCAAAAGAATTAAACCATATCTTAGCATCGCCCTTTAATGAGAACGGAAATAACTTAAGGATATAGTAATAACGAATCTTTTCCTCAGGAGTAAATAGGGTGGCTATATCATTCAGTTTACTAAGATGTGCCACAACTGTTTCAGATTCATAGCCATAGAAAGGATCAGATTCACCAAAGTAATTAACTCAGGATCGACAGAAAAATCATAATCCTTATCAGATATACAGATAGGTGAAGTAGCAAAAGCATGGTCATATTTCATTCTAGCATTCAGAGACTTTTCTTTCAGCTTAGCTAATAGTTTCTTAAGATCATATCTATCTTTGCAAGCAAAAAGGTCTCTAGCAGTTTCTTCATCCATAACATAACCCTCATGTACATTAGGAAATTTATATCTAGGGGGAGAATCTTCATTATCACTTTCATCAATATTATCAGTTTAAATAATTTCATTCTCCCTAACCCTAGCAAGTTGTTCATCAAGAAATTCACCTAATGGCACAATATCAAGCATAGAAGTAGTTTCATCATAAGCATCATGCATAGCAGAGGTGGCATCATCAATAACATGCGACATATCAGAATCAATAGCAGGTGTAGGTGTCACAAGTCTACTCAAAAAATAAGGTGAATCAAGTGCAGAGCTAGATGGCAGTTCCTTATCTCCCCTCGTAGTTGAGGTACAAATCTTGGTTCTTTCATCTTTCAAGTTCCTCATAGTGATCAGCAGATATAGATCCCAAGTGACTCAAAGAATAGAGCTATGCTCCTTGGCAACAACGCCAGAAAATAGTCTTGATAACCCACAAGTATAGGGGATCGCAGCAGTTTTCGAGGGTAGAGTATTTAACCCAAATTTACTGATTCGACACAAGGGGAGCCAAAGAATATTCTCAAGTATTAGCAGCTGAGTTTTCAATTCAACCACACCTGAAAGACTTAATATCTGCAACAAAGTATTTAGTAGCAAAGTAGAATGGAAGTAACGGTAACGGTGGCAAAAGTAACAATAGCAGTTTTGTAGTAATCGTAATAGTGGCAACAGAGAAGTAACTAAGCAAAGATCAATATGTGAAAAGCTCGTAGGCAATGGATCAGTGATGGATAATTATGTCGGATGCGATTCCTCATGCAACAGTTATAACTTAGGGTGACACGGAACTAGCTCTAGTTCATCAATGTAATGTAGGCATGTATTCTGAATATAGTCATACGTGCTTATGGAAAAGAACTTGCATGACATATTTTGTCCTACCCTCTCATGGTGGCGGGGTCCCATTGGAAACTAAGGGATATTAAGGGCTCCTTTTAATGGAGTACCGGACCAAAGCATTAGCACTTAGTGAATACATGAACTCCTCAAACTACGATCATCACCGGGAGTGGTCCCAATTATTGTCACTGCGGGGTTGCTGGATCATAACACATAGTAGGTGACTATTGACTTGCAAGATAGGATGAAGAACTCACATATATTCATGAAAACATAATAGGTTCAGATTTGAAATCATGGTACTCGGGCCCTAGTGACAAGCATTAAGCATAGCAAAGTCATAGCAACATCAATCTTAGAACATAATAGATACTAGGGATCAAACCCTAACAAAACTAATTCAATTACATGGTAAATCTCATCCCACCCATCACCGTCCAGCAAGCCTACGATGGGATTACTCACGCACGGCGGTGAGCATCATGAAATTGGTGATGGAGGATGGTTGATGATGATGATGGTGACGGATTCCCCTCTTCAGAGCCCTAAACGGACTCTAGATTAGCCCTCCCGAGGAAGAACAGGGCTTGGTAGCGGCTCCGTATCGTAAAACGCGATGAATCCTTCTCTTTGATTTTTTTCTCCCCGAAAGTGAATATATGGAGTTGGGGTTGAGGTCGGTGGAGCCTCAGGGGGCCCACGAGGCAGGGGGCGTGCCCTAAGGGGGGGGCGCCCTGCACCCTCAAGGACAGGGTGTGGGCCACCTGATGTTGATTCTTTCGGCAATATTTTTTATTAATTCAAAAATGTTGCTCCGTGGATTTCCAGGTCATTCCGAGAACTTTTATTTATGCACAAAAATAACACCATGCTAGTTCTACTGAAAACAACGTCAGACCGGGTTAGTTTCATTCAAATCATGCAAGTTAGAGTCCAAAACAAGGGCAAAAGTGTTTGGAAAAGTAGATATGTTGGAGACGTATCAGTCACGTCGGGATCGAAAGCATGACCTTGACCATCGATGTTGAAGGCCTCACCATGACCTTCGAAGATGATTTTGTCCATGAAAGTAGTGTAGTCAGGGTCGTTGACCATCGGCATTGGTAGTGGCATTTCATCAAACAGTTTGCAAGTGCCAGCAAGGTTAGCCGTAAGAATCGACCAGGCTGCTTCCTCTGCGTCCCATCGGACAGCTGGCCAGCTCCGGCACTGTATCTTTGCGTCATGTTGAGGTCGATGACGCCCGCGGTTGGGATGGCCGGGGTGGCCGGCACGACCATGCTACCGTCCGGCAACATGGAGAACCGGGTCTGGACATGGCCATGCAGCGGTGGCGCATGATACTCTGGCGTCCGTGGTATGACAGATGAGCTTGGGGACCGGTAGTGCTGCGGACCAATGGCCGAGGAGCATGTGCTAGTCGCAGCCATGGTAACTACCAAGAGATTGGCCATCGGGGGTCACCACAACCTAACATGAGGAGGGCATGCGCCTTGGCGATGATGGACTCCTTGTTGTCGATATCCGCCTGGTGCTGCGCGACATGCATCACGGTCGCCTCGGTGGTGTAGCCAGGAGCGGCGTTCTCTCTGCCACCTTTGTCTTCCGGTTCCTCCTCTTGGCCGATTTGGTGTCGAGCTTGGTGAGCTCCGCCGGTGTGAGCTCCAGCCACGGCTTCTTGGGACCCTTCTTCTTCATCGTGGGGCGTGCGTCCGCAGCCTGGTCACCGGGATTCGTCGGGGCACCGGCCATGGAGGAGTGAGGGCAACGCGGGAGGATTTTGAGCAAAGTGTAGGGAGAGTGGGCGGGGTGTGCCCCCGACGGACGTGCCATGGGAGGACAAGGGTGTGTGTTCCGTCCATCCATGCGATGTCCGTTTCGACGCAAGCGCCAGTCGAAAGCGGACCGAAAACGGACATTCGTCTGTTTTCTCCCACGCGTTGGGCCGCATTTTGTGTTCATTTACCCCAAACGGATGCGGTCGGACCATTTGGGGTTGGATTTTCCCTAATATCTGGAGCTAGGAACGAATTCTCCCTATGGATGCTAGCCAGGGCGACTGGTTCGGTGGACATTGATGGAAATTAGGATCAGTACAATATAGTTTTGAGAGGATGCATGTTCAATATCTATAAAGAACTTTGTGTTGTCTTTCCCCTTCTTAATACAGAAGAGGCACATCTTGTGTGTTTTCGAAAAAAAGGCCGAGGGGAAATGCTTTTAGATATGTGGACAGTGCTATAGAGGAAAAATCTCGGCACTCATCCTAATTATCAGAATACTTGAAATTTCAATCAATTCGTACATTACTGGAAAATCATTGCTAATTCATGTAGAAATGATCCCAAAAGACCGTGAATGCATAAAGCAGGGATGGACGATAGTGAGGTAGGTGAATCTGTAGAGTCTATGGAGAAGAATTTGTTGCAGTTGAAAGCATCCACTAAAACAAAAAAATGGCAGGGGCGTGTAGCTGCGGGGGCACAGATGTATTGAAATGTGTGAAATTGTCGATCTACGCTGTCATATGGACAGAGATAGTGTCTAGTGCTATGAGAGAACCTAAGGTTATGTGCTCCAGGAGCTCCTCAGCTGTTGGATTAGAGATCCAGAGGCCATAGTGAGCTCGTGCATATTTGCAGAAAATCCTCAGAAGTCCAATTATTATGTTTAGGTCTAGTGCATCCTTAGATGCCCATTGGATCCCAAATGAACTTGGAGCACCTAACATTAGGTGTTACGGGAGCACCTGGATATTTTCTGATTCGGACACATGCTTTCACAGAAATTGGTTGAAAAATGGATAGAACTAAATATAAGACAATATACGTGTTTATTACTTCGGTGGGCCAAATTTTAGTCTTTCTACTTGTATGTTTGCAACATCTTCGCGAGTTCCCTATACTGTTCATATTCTTCGTCCTGCATGCATGTCTTGTTCTGCTCTTATGTTCAAGTTTTGTGTCCTCCTCTTTCTTTTATATTTTCTTTCCTTCTATCCAATTACTTTCCTTTATGTCATCTCCATTCATCCATTTGTCCTATCCTACCCCTTCGCTAATTCATGCATCATTTTTCTCGATGAAAAATTGGTACACCCCTTTTCCCAACTTTTACGGTTCCAGTACTGCTTAATCATGTCCTATTTATATTTGTTTTCCTTCTCTAAAATTACTTTCCTTTATGTGATGTCGAATCAATACCTCGTCCTGTCTCGCGTCTTCCCTAATTCATGTGTGTGTTCTTCCCATGCAAAATTGCTACAGTCTTCTGTGAACTTTGGGTTTCTCGTCCATCAAATATCCATCATTATATTCTTCAACAGTTGCATCCATGTACTGTGAAATATTCTTTTGTTCAAAGACTCGATGCCTTCCTTGTGAATTTTTCTGTACCAGATACCTCAAAGTGCGCTGCTTTTTGTATGATTTGATTTCATATTTTTGAAGCACCAACCATAGAACAATCGTTCTACGATAATTTTCTATTAATAAAAAGTAAATATATGTACAAAATGAGAAAGAAAGAAAATCTATCCACTAGGCTCTATCCAACTCCAGTTTTTCCAAACATGAAGCTATTATAAGAAAGCTATGACGAAGTAAGGCATCATTCTAGATGATCCTTAATCCACCTCTGAAGGGAATCTAGATGCTTTGCTTTTATTCTGTGAGTCAGCGGAGTCAAGTCTTCTTTTAACCTGAATTTCCAGCAATTGACACTAGGAACTTCTTTCCTAAAAGTCTTTCCATTTCTTTGGCACCAGGTGGACCAGCACCCTTGGATTATGATCTCCATGGCAAGGTTATGTGGGAGAAGTTGGTGTGCTAGATGAATGTCATCAATAAAAGAAATTCCCAATTATTTCCTGGTAGCATACGGTTTCAGCAATCTTGCGCAAAACCACAATCCCAAAAAAAGTGTCTCAAAGTCTTATCATTGCAGAGAACACACCCATAACAATCCAAGCGGAAGCTCTTACTTTTTAGTATGTTCCTAATATTGACTCTATAATGGATTAACAGTCAGAATAAAATTTTATGTTTGAGCCTACAAGCATTTTTGGAGAGTCATTTATATATTATGTGTTTCTCTTGCATTGGACATAAATTTTGGTACATTGTAATGGCTGAGAATTTATCTTTTAGTCCTTTGCTTGTTGATGTCTACTACACAAACTTCTTGTTGTAGACTCGTGTTGGGCCTCCAAGCGCAGAGTTTTGTAGGACAGTAGCAAATTCCCCTCAAGTGGATGGCCTAAGGTTTATCAATCCATGGGAGGCGTAGGATGAATATGGTCTCTCTCAAACAACCCTAGAACCAAATAACAAGGAGTCTCTTGTGTCCCCGACACACCCAATACAATTGTAAATTGTGTAGGTGCACTAGTTCGGCGAAGGGATGGTGATACAAGTGTAATATGGATAGTAGATATAGGTTTTTGTAATCTAAAAATATAAAAGGAGCAAGGTAACCAGTAACAAAAGTGAGCAAAAACGGGTACGAAACCACCTCAAAGTTATTCTTTCCGATCAATCCATTGAGTTATTCCTATAAGTGTCACAAACAACCCTAGAGTTCGTAGTAAAATAACACCATATGATACACATCAATCAACCCTACTGTCACCTAGATACTACAATGTCACCACAAGTATCCGTGGGACAATTATACGATATGCATCAAACAACTTCAGATTCATAATATTCAATCCAACACAAAGAACCTCAAAGAGTGCCCCAAGATTCCTACCGGAGAAACAAGGATGAAAACATGCATCAACCCCTATGCATAGATTACCCCAATGTCACCTCGGGAATCCGCAAGTTGAGTGCCAAAATATGCATCAAGTCAATCAATAGAACAACCCATTGTCCCCACGGGTATCCCACGCAAGACATACATCAAGTGTTCTCAAATCCATAATAGTATTCAATCCTATAATAGTGAAACCTCGAAGGTAAAACTCAATTCATCACAAGAAGGTAGAGGAGGAGAAACACCATATGATCAAACTATAGTAACAAATCTCGCGGTACATCAACATCGTGCCAAATCAAGAATACGTGAGAGAGACCAAACACATAGCTACTGGTACATACCCTCAGCCCTGAGGGTGAACTACTCCCTTCCCGTCATGGAGACCGCCGGGATGATGTAGATGGCCTCCGTTGATGGTTTCCCCCTCCGGTAGGGTGCCGGAACGGGCTCTCGATTGGTTTTTCGTGGCTACGGAGGCTTGATACGTCTCCAACGTATCTACTTTTCCAAACACTTTTTCCCTTGTTTTGGACTCTAACTTGCATGATTTGAATGAAAGTAACCCGGACTGACGCTGTTTTCAGCAGAACTGCCATGATGTTGTTTTATGTGTAGAAAAGAAAAGTTCTCGGAATGTCCTGGAAATCCACGGAGGCACTTTTTGGAATTAATAAGAATTTCTGGGCGAAAGAAATACACCAGGGGCCCCAGGGCCTGTCCACGAGATAGGGGGCGCCCCCCTGTACGGCGCGCCCCCCTATCTCGTGCCCCCTGGACCTCCACCGACCTCAACTCCAACTCCATATATTCACGTTTGGGGAGAAAAAAATCAGAGAGAAAGTTTCATCGCGTTTTACGACACGGAGCCGCCGCCAAGCCCTAATCTCTCTTGGGAGGGCTGATCTGGAGTCCGTTCGGGGCTCCGGAGAGGGGGATTCGTTGCCGTCATCATCATCAACCATCCTCCATCACCAATTTCATGATGCTCACCGCCATGCGTGAGTAATTCCATCGTAGGCTCGCTGGACGGTGATGGGTTGAATGAGATTTACCATGTAATCAAGTTAGTTTTGTTAGGGTTCGATCCCTAGTATCCTCTATGTTCTGAGATTGATGTTGCTATGACTTTGCTATGCTTAATGCTTGTCACTAGGGCCCGAGTGCCATGATTTCAGATCTGAACCTATTATGTTTTCATGACTATATGTGTGTTCTTGATCCTATCTTGCAAGTCTATAGTCACCTAATATGTGTTATGATCCGACAACAACGAAGTGACAATAATCGGGATACTTCTCGGTGATGACCGTAGTTTGAGGAGTTCATGAATTCACTATGTGCTAATGCTTTGTTCTGGTTCTCTATTAAAAGGAGGCCTTAATATCCCTTAGTTTCCGCTAGGACCCTGTTGCAACAGGAGGGTAGGACAAAAGATGTCATGCAAGTTCTTTTCCAAAGCACAGATGACTATTTACATAATACATGCCTACATTACATTGATGAACTGGAGCTAGTTCTGTGTCACCCTATTTTATAGCTATTACATGAGGAATCGCATCCGACATAATTATCCATCACTGATCCATTGCCTACGAGCTTTTCACATATTGTTCTTCGCTTATTTACTTTTCCGTTGCTACTGTTACAACTACTACAAAAAACCAAAAACAATTATCTTTACTTTTGCTACCGTTACTTTTATTATCATACCACTTTTGCTACCAAATACTTTGTTGCAGATACTAAGTTATCCAGGTGTGGTTGAATTGACAACTCAATTGCTAATACTCAAGAATATTCTTTGGCTCCCCTTGTGTCGAATCAATAAATTTGGGTTGAATACTTTACCCTCAAAAGCTGTTGCGATCCCCTACACTTGTGGGTTATCAAGACTAATTTCTGGCGCCGTTGCCGGAGAGCATAGCTCTATTCTCTAAGTCACTTGGGATTTATATCTGTTGATCACTATGAAGAACTTGAAAGACGACCGAACTACTATTTTGCCCTCAACTACGAGGGGAGGTAAGGAACTGCCATCTGGCTCGGCACTAGATTCTCCTTCCGTTATTAGTAAGCTTGCGACACCTAAACCTGCTACTACTATGAATTCTGGTATGTCGCATGTTATTGATGATGTCACTTCTGCTATGCATGATGAAACTACTTCTGTGTGTGATACTACTTTGCCATTAGGTGAATTTCTTGATGAACAACTTGCTAGAGTTAGGGGGAATGAAAATATTGAAGATGCTATTATTGATGATAGTGATGATGAAAATTCTCCCAACGATTATGTATTGCCTGTTGTTCCTAAGGGTTATGTTATGAATGAAGAAGCTGCTAGAGCTATCTTTGCTTGCAATGATAGATATGATCTTAAGAAATTATTAGCAAAATGGAAGCAACAGTCTCTTAATGGTAGAATGAAACCTGGCCCTGCTTTTGCTACTTCACCTATCTGTGTTACTGATAAGGATTATGAATTCTCTGTTGATCCTGAGATTATTACTTTAGTTGAATCTGATCCTTTTTATGGCCTTGAATCTGAAACTGTTGTGGCACATCTTACCAAATTGAATGATATAGCTACCCTGTTCACTAATTATGAGAATTCTCGCTATTTTTATATCCTTAAGATATTTCCGTTCTCATTAAAGGGTGATGCTAAGACTTGGTATAATTCTCTTGCTCCTGGTTGTGTGCGTAGTCCCCAGGATATGATTTATTACTTCTTTGCTAAATATTTCCCTGCTCATAAGAAACAAGTTGCCTTGCGGGGAATATATAATTTTGTGCAAATCAAAGAAGAGAGTCTCCCACAAGCTTGGGGGAGGCTTCTCCAGTTACTTAATGCTTTGCCTGATCATCCTCTTAAGAAAAATGAAATACTTGATATCTTTTATAATGGACTAACTGATGCTTCCAAGGACTACTTGGATAGTTGTGCTGGTTGTGTTTTCAGGGAAAGAACAGTCGACGAAGTTGAATTACTATTGAATAATATGTTGACTAGTGAAAATAATTGGACTCTTCCTGAGCCAATTCCTGAGGCAATTCCTGAACCAATTGAGCCAACTCCTGAGCCTATTCCTAAACCCACTCCAAAGAAGAGAGGTGTTTTATTTCTCAGTCCTGAAGATATGCAAGAGGCAAAGAAATCAATGAAAGAAAAAGGTATTAAAGCTGAAGATGTTAAGAATTTACCTTCTATTGAAGAAATACATGGTCTTAATATACCGCCTGTTGAAGAACCATATTGTCTTGATAACCCGAGACAGGTAGTAAAGATAAATTCTCTCTATAGATATGATAAAGTTGAAATCCCCTATACTAAATTTCATAGCCCATGCTTAGATGAATTTGATGACTTGATGGCTAGACAAGAAAGTTTTAATGATTATGTTGGTAGAGAGTTAAATAATAATGCTTTCGAGATAGGACGAGTAAGCGATATTTTGGCTAGAGTTAAAGATGAACTCAAACTCGTTAGCAAATATGCTTCTATGGTTGCTACTCAAGCTGAGCAAGTACTCAAAGCTCAAAATGATTTGCTTGATGAATTAAATAATAAAAATGACTTTGCTGTTAGAGTGGCTACTAGAACTGGTAGAATGACTCAGGAACCTTTGTATCCTAAAGGCCACCCTAAGAGAATCGAGCAAGATTATCGGAGAAATAATTTAGAGGCACCTAGTTCTTCTAAAAAGAAGAAGAAGAAAAATGATAGAACTTTGCATGCTTCTAGTGAACCTACTGTAGACACACCTGAGAATCCCAATGATATTTCTATTTCTGATGCTGAAACTCAATCGGGTGAAGAACGTGAACCTAGTGATAATGTTAATGATAATGTTCATGTTGATGCTCAACCTAGCAAAAATAAGGATGTAGAGATTGAACCTGCTGTTGATCTTGATAACCCACAATCAAAGAATCAACGTTATGATAAGAGAGATTTTGTTGCTAGGAAGCACGGTAAAGAAAGAGAACCATGGGTTCAGAAACCCATGCCCTTTCCTCCTAAACCATCCAAGTCAAAGGATGATGAGGATTTTGAGCGCTTTGCTGAAATGATTAGACCTATTTTCTTACGTATGCGCTTAACTGATATGCTGAAAGTAAATCCTTATGCTAAATATATGAAGGATATCATTACAAACAAAAGAAAGATACTGGAAGCTGAAATTTCCACCATGCTTGCTAATTACACTTTTAAGGGTGGAATACCAAAGAAACTTGGAGATCCGGGTGTACCTACTATACCATGCTCCATTAAAAGAAATTATGTTAGAACTGCTTTATGTGATCTTGGAGCCGGTGTTAGTGTTATGCCTCTCTCTTTATATCGTAGACTTGAATTGAATAAGTTGACACCTACTGAAATATCTTTGCAAATGGCTGATAAATCAACTGCTATACCTGTCGGCATTTGTGAGGATGTGCCTGTTGTGGTTGCAAATGTCACTATCTTAACGGACTTTGTTATTATTGATATTCCCAAGGACGATAGTATGTCGATTATCCTTGGTAGACCTTTTTTGAATACTGCAGGGGCTGTTATTGATTGGAACAAAGGCAATGTCACTTTTCATGCTAATGGTAATGAGCATACGGTACACTTTCCGAGGAAACAATCTCAAGTTCATAGCATCAATTCTATTGGAAAAGTTCCAACTACTATTATTGGAGGTGTTGAATTTCCTCTCCCTACTATCAAGAAAAAGTATGATATTCTTATTGTTGGGGATTTTCATATCCCCGTTGAGGTAACTTAGTGTTATTCGAAATTTCTCCGGTTCCGTGTTATTCGGAATGAGTTTGTTAATAAGAATTGATCAACCTTGTTAGTGGATTCATTTTGATGATCACGAGATGGATGAAACAAGAAGGCACAACCTTCTATACCCTCTTTTTACTTTCTGTTATTCAGAATAAATAAAGCAAAATTAGTATTATCTGTCTGTTTTCTGATTTATCCGTGCATTAAAAAATAGTCCGAAAATAAAAGTGCTCCAAATGCCCTGCAAATTTAGTATGATTTTTTTCTAGAATATTTGAGGATTTTAGGCACTGAAAACACTGCAGGAGGGGCAAGCACCAGGCCACGAGAGTAGAGGGCGCCCCCCCCCTATAGGGTGCGCCTCCCTGTCTCATGGGCCCCTGGTGGCCCCCCTCCACTTATGCCAGCACCCACACACTTCATCTTCTACCCAAAAAAATTCCCCATCCAGCTCAAGCACGAGTTCTAGCTCGTTTTGCTATGATTTTCGATCTCCTTGCTCAAAGCTCCATTTACAAAACTGCTTTGGGAGATTGTTGCTTGGTATGTGACTCCTCCATTGGTCCAATTAGTTTTTGTTCTAGTGCTTTATTCATTGCAAACTTTTGCTGCATAGGTGACCATGTTCTTGAGCTTGCATGTTAAATTTATGAGGTCCCAAGCAATTCTAATGCATGATATAGGCTCTAGGCACTTGTAGGAGTAGTTTCTACCAATCTTGTTTAGTTTTATTCACTTTTATTTTGAAGTTACTAAAATTTCAGAAATTTTCAGAAAAAGAATTATGCTTAGAAGAATGTACCAAGGTGGTTCCTCAGCAAAGAAAGGGCCAAGGATTGATATACGTGAGCAAGATGTTAAATTGCTGAGGGACACGGATGTACGAGCTTGTGAGTGGCCATCCGATGATTTTATGGTCGAAGCAGGCTTCAAGGAGGAATTTTAAGCGTATGTGCGTAATGCCGAGCTGGAGGACGTCTTACAAGATAAGTGTCCTCAGTACTATCAATTGACTGATTCCTTTGTGCGGAGGTTGCAATATAACTGTGCGCATAATTCTCCTAGTGTCATGTTTGATATTTATGATACATCTTATACCATGGATTTAGAGTATTTCACAACTGCTTGCAAACTCCCGCAGTGGGGTAATATAATGATCCTTGCTAATCTAAATTTAGAGATTTTCTTGCTAGTATTACTGTGGGAGAATCTAGGGACATAGCACAAGCTACCATAGGGAGCATTCATTTTCCTGCCATGCATTATTTTGCTCTATGTATTGGTAGATGCATTAACGGTAAGGATGAAGCATGTCACATGTGTGTCCCTGATCTGTGTGTCCTCAAGAGTGCTGTGTTAGGTTATAAAGGTTATAACTTGGGGGCAATAGTTGCACGTAGGCTGCAGAATAATAGTAGAAAGGGAAATTTATTTGGAGGAATTTATGCAACCCATGTGGCTAATTATCTTAATACAGCCCTATGAGAGGGGGATACTATTTTACCTCCTGTTTATTTGGATAAAGAAGCTATGTTCAACCATCAATTTCTTGCGAGGGATGAACAATTCCTCCATTATCGACTAATCTATGACAGACGCAACGTCGTCCATGTTACTCTTCCTGCTCCCTACCTTTTTGATTATCAGGCAAAAAGAAGATATGTTGTCACTAGGGAGGAAGCAGTTGAACACGAGAGGGGAGCAGAGGCAGCTCGCCAACACGCTGCAGCTCAGGAGGCGGTTGCCGTTGCATCTCAGTACGACCCCAGTTTCACTTATGGATATCAGCCAGGCGGTCGTTGGTACTAGACCAACTTAGGCCAAAAGCCTAAGCTTGGGGGAGTACGTATTTCTCACCGACTTTACATTCATGTTCACACACTAGTCGCCGGTGCTCATACTCTTTCTTTGTATTATCCATGCTAGTTTAAATTTCTTTTTCTAGTTTTCTTATTGTGTGTTTGTTAAACCTTAAGAAAAACCAAAAAAATTAGTTAGTTTAATTTCCATGCTTGTAGTAGAATTAAAATGAAAACCCAAAAAGATTTCTAGTTCTTCTTTTACTTGTTGGGAGCTTTCCCGTGTAAATAGTTTTATTTTCGTTTCTTTCTTTTGGGGGTCGAGAAGACTATATTGAAAATTCTTAGTGGCTCTTATTTGCATGATTGTTTATTTAACTTAGAGCCCATATTACTTGTCTTCTCTCTTGAGTTGAATGCTTGCAGATTCCAGCCTAGTCCAATGCACGTGCACTCTTATTATCATACACATCGTTCGGTCGTGCAAGTGAAAGGCAATAATGACGATATATGATGGACTTATTGGGATGAGAAAGGCTGGTATGAACTCGACCTCTCTTGTTTTTGTAAATATGATGAGTTCATCATTTCTGAGTCAGCCTATTATGAAGTAAACATATTTGCAATGACATTTAGAGATTATAGTTGCTTGTGCCATGCTTGATTAGCTATGAGTTATAATGGGATGGTATCCTCCTTTGAATGAATTGAGTGACTCGACTTGGCACATGTTCACGCATGTAGTTGAATCAAATCAACATAGCCTTCGTGATATTTATGTTCATGGTGGATTATATCCTACTCATGCTTGTACTCGGAGTAAATTAATTTTAATGCATGTTTACGACTGTTGTCGCTCTCTCAGTTGGTCGCTTCCCAGTCTTTTGCTAGCCTTCACCTGTACTAAGCGGGAATACTGCTTGTGCATCCAAACTCCATAAACCCCAAAGTTGTTCCATAAGAGTCCACTATACCTTCCTATATGCGGTATTTACCTGCCGTTCCAAGTAAATTTGTGTGTGCCAAACTCCAAACCTGCAAATGAAATTTTGTTTTGTATGCTCGAGCAGCTCATGTTACAACTTGGGCTGCCTATATCTTCCATGCTAGGTGGGTTATTCTCAAGAGGAGTGGACTCCACTCCTCATTCACTAGAAAGGGCCGGTAACCGGGATGCCCAGTCCCATGATCCAAAAAGATCAAAGCAAATCAAAATAATTAAACAAAACTCCCCCAGGGTTGTTGTTAGTTGGAGGCCCTCGTTGTTTCGAGCAAGCCCTGGATTGATGCTTGTTGGTGGTTGGGGGAGTATAAACCTTTACCATTCTGTTTGGGAAATGCCTATAATGCATGTAGTATGGAAGATACATCCATCTCATAGTTGTTGCGTTGACAGCAAAAGTATGCCGCTCAAAATGTTATTCAATCTCTGTTTTAAAATCGAGCTCTGGCACCTCCACAAATCCCTGCTTCCCTCTACGAAGGTCCTATCTATTTACTTTTATGTTGAGTCATCACCCTTCTTATTAAAAAGCACCCGCTGGAGACCACACTATCATTTGCATTCATTACTATTGGTTTATATTGGGTATGACTTGACTGGATCTCTTTTACCATGAATTACAATGTTTAGTCAGTCCTTGATCTTTAAAGGTGCTCTGCATTTATGTTTTGCGGTCTCAGAAAGGGCTAGCGAGATACCATTTTGTTATATCATGTTATGATTGTTTTGAGAAAGTGTTGTCATCTGAGTTTTATTATTATGGCACGCTAGCTAATTATGCTATTGATATGAGTAATTGTGAGACGTAAGTGTTATTGTGAGTATGGTTAGTTCATAATATTTGCTGAAACTTGAATGTTGGCTTTTCATGTTATAACAACAAGAGCAAACAGAATTTGTAAAAGTTTTTCTTTATCACTTTCAGTTTATCAACTGAATTGCTTGAGGACAAGCAAAGGTTTAAGCTTGGGGGAGTTGATACGTGTCCAACGTATCTACTTTTCCAAACACTTTTGCCCTTGTTTTGGACTCTAACTTGCATGATTTGAATGAAACTAACCCGGACTGACGCTGTTTTCAGCAGAATTATCATAATGTTGTTTTATGTGTAGAAAAGAAAAGCTCTCGGAATGTCCTGGAAATTCATGGAGGCACTTTTTGAAATTAATAAGAATTTTTGTGCGAAAGAAATACACCAGGGGGCCCAGGGCCTGTCCACGAGAAAGGGGGGCGCCCCCCCCTGTAGGGCGCGCCCCCTATCTCGTGGGCCCCCTGGGCCTCCACCGACCTCAACTCCAACTCCATATATTCACGTTCGGGGCGAAAAAAATCAGATAGAAAGTTTCGTCGCGTTTTATGACACGGAGCCGCCGCCAAGCCCTAATCTCTCTCGGGAGGGCTGATCTGGAGTCCGTTCGGGGCTCCGGAGTGGGGGATTCATCGCCGTTGTCATCATCAACCATCCTCCATCACCAATTTCATGATGCTCACCGCCGTGCGTGAGTAATTCCATCGTAGGCTTGCTGGACGGTGATGGGTTGGATGAGATTTACCATGTAATCAAGTTAGTTTTGTTAGGGTTTGATCCCTACTATCCACTATGTTCTAAGATTGATGCTGATATGACTTTGCTATGCTTAATGCTTGTCACTAGGGCCCGAGTGCCATGATTTCAGATCTGAACCTATTATGTTTTCATGAATATATGTGTGTTCTTGATCCTATCTTGCAAGTCTATAGTCACCTATTATGTGTTATGATCCGACAACCCCAAAGTGACAATAATCGGGATACTTCTTGGTGATGACCGTGGTTTGAGGAGTTCATGTATTCACTACGTGCTAATGCTTTGTTCCGGTTCTCTATTAAAAGGAGGCCTTAATATCCCTTAGTTTCTGCTAGGACCCCGCTGCCATGGGAGGGTAGGACAAAACATGTCATGCAAGTTCTTTTCCATAAGCACGTATGACTATTTACGGAATACATGCCTACATTACATTGATGAACTGGAGCTAGTTCTGTGTCACCCTATTTTATAGCTATTACATGAGGAATCGCATCCGACATAATTATCCATCACTGATCCATTGCCTACGAGCTTTTCACATATTGTTCTTCGCTTATTTACTTTTCCGTTGCTACTGTTACAACTACTACAAAAACCCCAAAATAATTATGTTTAGTTTTGCTACTGTTACTTTTATTATCATACCACTTTTGCTACCAAATACTTTGTTGCAGATACTAAGTTATCCAGGTGTGGTTAAATTGACAACTCAACTGCTAATACTCAAGAATATTCTTTGGCTCCCCTTGCGTCGAATAAATAAATTTGGGTTGAATACTTTACCCTCAAAAGCTGTTGCGATCCCCTACACTTGTGGGTTATCAAGGCTTTCGGCAGCGGAACTTCTGATCTAGGTTTCTTTCTGGGGGTTTCGGGATTTATAGGAATTTTTGGCGTTGGTCTCACGTCAGGGGGACGCTCGAGGGGCCCACAAGCTGAGGGGGCGTGCCCCGCCCTAATGGGGCACCCCCTAGGCTTGTGGACTCCTCTTCCACCTCCTGACCTGGCTCCGATGCTCCGGGGTTCTCTTTTGGTCCATAAAAATTTATCGTAAAGTTTTAGCTCGTTTGGACTCCATTCGATATTCTTTTCTATAAAAGTCAAAAACAAGAAAAAAACAGAAACTGGCACTAGGCTCTGGGTTAATAGGTTAGTCCCAAAAATAATATAAAATAGCATATTAATGCATATAAAACATCCAAAACAGATAATATAATAGCATGGAACAATCAAAAATTATAAATATGTTGGATACGTATCAAGCATCCCCAAGCTTAATTCCTGCTCTTCCTCGAGTAGGTAAATGATAAATACAAAAATTTTGATTTGCAATGCTACCTAACATATTCACCAATGTAATCTTCTTTTATTGTGGCATGAATATTCAAATCCATAAGATTCAAAAAAGTTTAATATTGACATAAAACATTAATACTTCAAGCATACTAATAAAGCAATCATGTCTTCTCAAAATATCATGGCCAAATAAAGTTATCCCTACAAAATCATATAGTGTGGCTATGCTCTATCTTCATCACACAAAATATTTCATCATGCACAACCCCGATGACAAGCCAAGAAATTGTTTCATACTTTTAATGTTCTCAAGCTTTTTCAACTTTCACGCACTACATGAGCGTGAGCCATGGATATAGCACTACAAGTGGAATAGAGTATGGTGGTAGTGGAGAAGACAGAAAGAAGGAGGAAGACTCACATCAACTAGGCATATTAATGAGCTATGGAGATGCTCACGAATTGATATCTATGCAAGTGAGTAGGGATTGCCATGCAACAGATGCACTAGAGCTATAAGTGTATGAATCTCAAAATTAAACTAAGTGGATGTGCATCGAACTTGCTTGCTCATGAAGACCTAGGGAAATTTGAGGAAGGCCATCATTGGAATATACAACCCAAGTTTTATAATGAAAAATTCCACTCGTATATGAAAGTGATAAAATAGGAGCCTCTCTATCATGAAGAGCATGGTGCTACTTTGAAGCACAAGTGTGGTAAACGGATAGTAGCATTGTCCTTTCTCTCTTTTCTCTCATTTTTTGGTTTTTTGTTATTTCTCCCCCCTTTTTTGGGATCTTTGGCCTCTTTTTTTATTGTGGGCTCCTTGGCCTCTTTTTTTTAAGTCTGGAGTCTCATCCCAACTTGTGAGGGAATCATAGCTTCCATCATCCTTTCCTCACATGGGACAATGCTCTAAAACTACTGCAGGATGCTGCTAACGCGACAATATGATCAGAGCCCCTTCGACGAAACTATGTGCGATGCAATAATCGCAAATGGTGGTGTAAAAAACGTCAAAAAAGGTGCAAAGCGTTTGCGATGACGGATGCATCAACACGGTTTGGATTTTAGTTGCGTGTGCGATGCAGGGCATACGGTTCATTTCAGTTAACTGTTTGCGATGAGGAGGAACAAAAGAAACGGGCGGCCAAATGAAGGTGTGTGCGATATACAGCACACAGTTCACTCGGATGAACTGTTTGTGATTAGGCAACACAAAAGAAACAGTCAGCCAGATCAAGGTGTGTGCTATATACGGCATGCAGTTCACTCGGATGAACTGTTTGCGTTGAGACAAGAGAACAGAAACGGTTCAATATAATAAGATGTGTGTGATACGTGGCAAACAGGTCTGTAATCAAAAATGTGTGCGAAGACCGATAATAGCACAGACGATTGCTGCTAATAAGACATGTGTGTTGTGCGATGGGATTGCACAAAGAACAACAACACACACACACACACACACACACACACACACACACACACACACTTATAAGGACATGGTTGCATAACCAAATTAAACATCCAATTACATAGGTGGCTACTACAACCATGGCATTTGCACACCAAAGTAAACTATTACATGCATAATTACATAGGTGGCTACTACACACATGACATTTCCACACACCAAAGTAAACTATATATACATGCATGATTAAATAGGATAAACGATCATCTGATCATCATCTACTTCTTGCGACACTTGCTCTGCTTGTGGCTCGATCCGGCCTCGTCGATTTGGGTAACGAGGCACTTCCTCATGTCAACGATCCGCATGTGCATCTCTAGCATGTGTACACGCTCTTCACCGCGAACCTGAGGTGAGGTTCATCTAGCTGCCGCATCCAGGCCCCGTGCCAGGATATGGGACGTGTTCTGTTAGCATCCTACTCATCTTTTCTTAGTATGGGTCGATGATGGCCGAGGCGAGTTCAACCAGGGAGTCCTTCTTCCTGCTGCCCCAGACCCTTTAGTGCTCACGGATTTCGACAAGGTTCTTCGAGGCCAATCCCGTGACCCTGGGCGCTTTTACATCATCAGTGGTTTCCACTGTAGCGAACTTGTAGTCGGTGCTGTTGACAAACCTGGCGAAATGGCCGGAAGGCTCTGTGGCCATGCAGTAGTGGTAGATGAGGACATGATGGCACACACACAACTGGGCAACAGAAACCTTTTGATCTATGTTGGAACGACTGGCGATGTACTAGAGGTTGATGCCGACCACCTTGTACTTTTCTCGAGCAAGCAACTGCTCAACGGTGTGGATGTAGTCGTCCACCATGGCTGGGTCGATGGTGTACACAACCGAGAGATCTATCTCCGTCGCGTGGCTCTCCACTTTATGCTCGCCAAACTCCATTGGAGCACCGCTAGACATTCCCTCTCTATGTGTCGTGTAGGTGTGCTTGTTGTGTTGTGGGGCGCGATCAAAAGGTTGAAGAGAATAAGGTTATAATGGCTGCGGGAATTAAAGGGGAAGCCGGACGGCCTTAAATATCAGCACACCCTGATGGCAGTTCTCATTTGCAGCACGTAACTCCATCGTGCCGCATGTAACTGCATCGCGTGGCGACGTGCGCGGCGCAACCGCATGCATATGGGGCCCCAACGTGATCATGCGCAGGCCCGACCGCTGGCAGAGCGCGCGCGAAGGGACACGGGCTGAGCGCTCCACGGTTGCCTCAACGGCGAGCAACCATATATATATGCATATAGCAGTTGAACACGCAAGGAAAAGTTGTCCACAAGCCAAGCGCGCCGACGGACGCGAGCAGGGCGCGCCGAAGGACGCAAGAAGAGCGCGCTACGGCGCCTAACAATGAGCAGAGCTTGCCTAGGGATGTGAGCAGAGGCCGGCATAGTGATACATGGCAAATAAGACGAATTATGCGAGCTATGTCGGAGACATCAAGCACAAATCAGATTAGAGTTGCGTGTGTGATACATGGCATACAGTTGATCCATCCGAGTTGTTTGTGATGGAATAAGCCAGGTGTGTTGTGGGCAAACGCTTGCTGGTATATTTCCTTAAATTTAACCAACAAAATGTTAATGCATGTTACAAAAATTATATAACTGGAAACTATGTTCAAATATGAATCCATGGATATAATCTTTGGCGACATGCATTCGTATTTTGTTAGCTAAATCCTACTTATAAACCAGAACGGGTGTATGGTAGGTAATTAAATCGCAAACATTTTTTTATTAACCATGTACATGTCCTTTCGTCCTCCTCTTGCACGTCTTGTCACCCCGCCGCCGCAGACGGCTTCGAGCGCAAACTTGAGCAGTGTGCGGGGGTGTTCTTTTGGCCAAACAGTGGTGAGCCCGTACCCGCACAACTGCATAGGTTCCCACGCAAGCTTCCCACCCGACTCGGTGAAATCCCCCAAAATCCCAATGCTTACCAGCCTATTATATAAACCCTCACGACTGACGAGTCCCGCATTGCATTTTCCCCTCCCTCCCTGTAGCTTATCTCGTCTGCTTCTCCCACAATCGCCAATGGCACCGGTCCTTCGTCGTTGCTCAGCCACTCCGCCGTCATCGGACGATAGCTCTAGCTGGGAGGCTACACTATGGCGGCGGCGCAGTCCCCATCATAGTGTAGTGCGCATGGTGTCCCTGTTGGGTGTGCGCGGAACGCCCACCACATGCTCCGCCATAGCTGCCCGCCGGCAGCTGTTGTCGGCCGCCATTGCTGCCACACCACCGTCGAAAGCCAGGGCCATCACCCGCTCCGCCGCCGCGGCCCGAAGGTGGGAAGTGGCCATCATGGCCCCCACCCCACTATCGTCCACCATGTCCATCACCCGCTCTGCCACCGTGGCCCGAAGGTGGTAGGTGGTGGTCGTGGCCGCCATCCCATCATCGGCCGTCGTGGCCGCCACCCCATTGCCGGCCGCCGTGGCCCCCAGCCCACCATCGACTGCCGGGATCATCACCCGCTTTGCCACCACCGCCCGAAGGAGGAAGGTGGAGTTGGAGGCCCGCACGTGCATCGGCGACCTTGCGCGCTACATTGAGTTCCTGCGGGAGGAGAGGAGTAGCACATCGTTGAGCACGCAAAGAGCCTTACCGCAGCCATGGCTACAGCACACACCGATGCAGATGCGAGGAATCAGGAGATCTACAAGCAGTCTGGCCACTTCGAGAGGGGTCTTCTAGAGCGGCAGAGGGCGTTCGAGGTGAGCGTCGCTGAAGGTGCAGCAGCGGCAGGCACCGTATTGCAGTTGTCCAGCTCATCGGTAGGCTCCTCCTCCTCTTCCTTTTACTGAGCGTGCTCGACAGAGGAGAGGCTGCTGGAAGTAGTACAAAGCCCCTCCATAGTAGTAGTAGTATTTAGGGGCTATTTTATTCAGTTCATCTGACTATAGATGTGGTGGAACTGTAGAACGTACTTAAAATTAGCTAGTACATATAGTTGGACTAGCTATTTCAGTACGTGGTTGGCAACAATCGGGGAAAAGTTTTGTCGGTTCAACTGTCGAGTTGAACTGTTTGTATAAATTAAGAACGACTTCTTAATCTATGAATGAAATCTATGCTTAATTACTGAATTTTAGTTGCAAAAATTAGATAGTGCTAGTGATTTTTAGCTGCATATTTGATAAATCATAGTGTTACATGGATTGACCAATGGCAATGTTACTAGATCAACAAATGTCAATCTTTCCATTTTGACAAATGGCAATATACCCAATATAACAGATGCAAATCTTACCAAATTGTCTGACGTGGTTGCACACGGGTCATCCGAAAAAACCGTTTGCATTGAAGGGAGGTACAAATCCTGCTTGCCAAAATTTCTCTTGGCTTAGTGCCGAAGTCTCACTTTGCATACCTTATTCAATCTGAACCGTTTGTGTTGAAAAGAGATGCACAAATCCTGCACAGCAAATTTTCCCTTGGCTTACTGCGGAAGACCATACCTCTTACTTTGCATACAGGTGTTCTATCTAAAACATTTGCGACAAAGAGCTGCATAAATCCTGCTGGGCACATTTTCCCTTGGCTTGCTGGGGAAGCTGTCAGTTTGCATATGGGTGTTCTATCTAAAATGTTTGCGATGTTATAGTGGCAGCTATTTGTTTCGAAATGCCTTTGTTTGTTGTTATTCGAGTGCGCCTTCTCTCAAAATGGACACGAAAAATACCACAGCATGTTGGGTGCCATTCCATGATAGCATGCCAAGTTTCATGAATTTCAGACGAGTTTTGGATTTACTAGAATTTAAAAACAAAGTATCTCAACGTTTTGCCGGCAATAAACAGTGCCCTGGTGTTTGAAATTAATTCCCATTTCTTGCATGGGACCTAAGCATGCACCCAAGGACACAGATTTGATTTCTCAACCAATTTATATGCACTCAAGCATGTGCATGTGATACGTCTCCAACGTATCTATAATTTATGAAGTATTCATGCTCTTATATTACCATTCTAGGATGTTTTACAATCATTCTATAGTAACTTTATATCATTTTTTAGGACTAACCTATTGACATAGTGCCCAGATCCAGTTGTTGTTTTTAGCTTATTTTTTACATCGCAGGAAATCAATATCAAACGGAGTCCAAACACATCAAAAAAATTTGGAGAAGTTTTTTGGGCCAGAACACCCAGGATGGGCCAGAGAAGTACCGGAGGGGTGCCTCTAGGGGGGCGCAACCCACCTGGGCGCACCTGGGGGCCTAGGCGCGCCCTGGTGGGTTGTGCCCACCTTGGTGGCCTCCTGCATCTCTTCTTCGCCCTATAAATCGTCAAATATTCCAAAAACCCTCGGGGTAACCCTAGATCAGAAGTTCCACCGCCACAAGCCTCTGTAGCCATGAAAAACCAATCTAGACCCCATTCCGGCACCTTGCTGGAGGGGGAAATCATCACCGTTGGCCATCTTCATCATCCCGGCGGCCACCATGATGATGAGGGAGTAGTCCATCCTCGGGGCTGAGGATTTGTACCAGTAGCTATGTGTTTAATCTCTCTCTCTCTCTCTCTCTCTCGTGTTCTTGAGATGTCACGATCTTGATGTATTACGGGATTTGTTAATATAGCCGGATCATATGGTGTTTTCCCCTCTCTATCTTGTGATGAATTGAGTTTTCCCTTTGAGATTTTGTTTTATCAGATTGAATACTTTTATGGATTTGAATACTTGATGTATGTCTTGCTATGAATACCCGTGGTGACAATGGGGTATCATATTGATTCACTTGATATGTGTTTTGGCACTCAGCTTGTGGATTCCTGTAGCGACCAGACCTCAAACGGTCAAGTCTTTGTTCATCAGTGTCATCCCTGGATCGGTAATGCTGACACGCACAGTACTCAAGGAATTATAACAGAGTTTGAATCACACACTTATTACATCGAGTCCTCAAGGCCATCTAAACTAGATAACTGCGGAAGCTTCAAGGGTAAATGAGTCCATCAACTCCAACGGCATAGCTGAGTGCAAAACAACGACCTATCACACCTTATTCGTCGTCTGAGTAGTCTGCAACATAAGACGTTGCAGCCCGAAAACGGGTCAGCACATGGAATATGCTGGCATAGTTACACTGTGAAGCAATGATAATGCAAGAACTATATCTACATGCAATATTTGGCTTGTGGAGGCTGTAAGTTTCATGGTTTTGCATAAAGCTAGTTTTTCCCTACAACAAAGGAATAAATTTATTTAAGTACTCCCATGTTGCCCATTATTTGAGAAGGTAACCCCAACTCAAACCCCAATTAATAGTATCATCATTAACCCAACATCGTAATTAAAGTAACGTGATGAGATCACATCAATAGATTCAAGTACTAGATACTCAAGATATCCATAACCAGGCACACGGCTAACCATGATTAGTTTATACACTCTGTAGTGGTTTGCGCACTTTTCCCCACAAGACTCGACCGCATCCATGATCGGATGATCGAGACAAAGCCTTTCTGAAGCATTTACTCTCTACTCCGGGTAGACAGTACCACCTACATCCCTCTACATCTACTAGTCTACCTCTTCAAGAGCTCATGCAACTTACTCAACTATGCCAGAGCCCATAATGGCTTGTGGCTGCACATGGAAGTTTCTAGCATGAATAATCTTATGATCCCTTTGAGCCTAGTGGCATTCCATAGGATAATCACACGGTAACCCCGGGATTTCCAAAAACAGGCAACACTGGGTTCCCCAGGTGCCTCAACCAATCCAGCCAGATGTCTATTTAAGTTTCCACCATAATTTTATCCAATTAAAATAACTCTCAAATTTCATGTGTGAATCACGATCCAATCCCTGTCTACGAGCATGGCTAAGCAATAATAAGCATAATGTATATTCCCGGGGTGATCAAAAGGTATTAGGTTCCTACCTCATGCACTACAACCAAACCACATGTTCCCAATCCTACCAAAGCAAGTATTTGGTGGGGCATAACTAATGCATAGTAAAAACCGGGTATAAAAGAGTATGATCAAAGTGTAACTTGTTTTGCTGACGATCTGCTAACTCTAGAGATTTGTAGTAATAAGCTTTGCACTGTGGGTAATCTAGCGTAGACAAACAATATCATACATAAGCAATCACTCAATTGAAACACGAGAAAAACCGAGAAAAGATCCAAATCGAACACGAAACAAGCAATCGGCTTAAACAAACAAGAGTCAAAACCTAACGGCATTGTTAACACGTGAATTAGATCTTAACAGTAGGTACATGTGATTAGCTACGATTCGCAACAAGATTCAACTCAAACAGAGCAACGAAACTCAAAATACGAAAGAAACAAGATCATTTACTAATCTGGACTAAAGTCAAATTTTACAGCACCAAAATCCTGTTCAAGTTTGTTAAATGGAAAGAGGGCTTCGAGACGAAGATTTTGGCGCTGGTTTCATCTAATTTGGATAAACGAGTAAAAAGTTATACTAGTTTAAAGATCAGGAGCTGATTCACGATAAAAATAATCGCGAATAAGTCCCGGACCGAAAATAAAATAAAAAGAAAAGACTAACGAACGAACATTCGCTGTCTGAACCTAACTGGCGAATAACGTTCATTAAAACGAACGAACGGACGAACGTCCGCTAAATAAAATAAATCGACAAAAACCGATCTAAAACTTAAACCGCAAAAACCTAAAAAACCAGGGTTAACCGAAGAAAAACCGACCGCTCAAAACAGGGTCAACGGCGTTGGCTCCGGCGAGATCCGACGCGGCGGCGGCGGCGGTCGAAGGCGCGGGGCAGCGGCATGGGTCATGCGGCGGCGGTGCGGCAGGGCAGCTGCGGTGGCGGCGCGGCAACGGCGGCAGAAGCGGCGGCGGCGCCGACAGCTTCGGCGGCGGCGGCGGGAGGCGAAGGCGGGCGGTGGTGGCTCGGCTTGGGGTCCCAGGGGGGCTTTTAAAGGTGGGGCGAGGTGCCATGGGGGAGGGGGCAAGGTTGCGGCGGTGTCCGGCTCGGACACCAAGTCCGGCGGCGGCACGTGCGCCCGCGCGGGGAAGGCAGCGGCGGCCCGGCTCGGCTGGGCCTCGGCCCAGTCGGGCGGAAACTCTTTTTTAATAATTTCGCCGGAAGAGAAAAATCCTAATAAAATATAAAAAAATCTAAAAATGCCAAAAATAATTTTCACCATCTAAATAGAATATTTAGAACAAAGTGAACATTTTTCTGGCCTAAAATGCAATTTTGAAAAATGCATATTTTTCTAATTCAAATAAAATAGCAAATAAAAGACGAGAAAATCATAATTTGATTTTAAAATTCTTTCTCCGATATTTCTCTGAATTTGAAGATGTCATATTATCTTCTCTCGTTTATTTTTTTAGTATTGGAAATAATTGGAGAGAAAATAATAAAACCAAATTGATCATTTTCTTCAAATTTGAAATAAATTCAACTATGAATTTTGTGAAACCCCCAACTCTCTCCGTGGGTCCTTGAGTTGCTTAAGATTTCTAGGATCTCAACCGAAATGCAAGAATAAAAAAGATATGCATGTGATGATCTATGTATAACATCTAAATTGAAAATTGGGATGTTACAAACCTACCCTCCTTAAGATGAATCTCGCCCTCGAGATTCGGATTGGTCAGCAAAAAGGTTTGGGTGGTCTCTACGAAGGTCTTCCTATCGCTCCCAGGTGGCCTCCTCCTCGGTATGATGGCTCCACTGAACTTTGCAAAACTTGATAACCTTGCTACGAGTAACTCGGCTAGAAAAGTCAAGAATCTTGACTGGCTTCTCTTCATAAGTCAAATCACTGTCTAACTTCGCTTCCAGTGGCACAATATCTCTCAGAGGAATATCGGCCATCTCTGCGTGGCACTTCTTCAACTGGGAAACGTGAAACACATCGTGAACTCCTGACAATCTTTCTGGCAATTCCAGCTTGTATTCTACTTCTCCCATATGTTCCAAAACTCTGTATGGTCCCACAAAACGTGGTGCTAGCTTTCCCTTAACTCCAAAATGCTTAACTCCTCGAAGCGGGGACACACGAAGATATACTCTATCTCCGACTTCGTAAACTGTCTCCTTGCATTCCGAATCCGCATAACTCTTCTGCCTTGACTGGGCTACCTTGAGTCTGTCGCGTATCAACTTAACCTTCTCTTCAGAGTCTTTGATTAAATCTGGTCCGAACAACTGTCGATCTCCAACTTCATCCCACAATAATGGTGTCCTGCACCTTCTTCTATACAAAGCTTCGAAAGGGGCCATCTTCAAACTGGCTTCATAAATGTTGTTATAAGAGAACTCCGCATACGGCAAATTGTCGTCCCAACTAGATCGATAATCTAGCACACAAGCTCTCAGCATGTCCTTTGGAATCTGATCAACTCTCTCGGTCTGTCCATCTGTCTGTGGATGAAAGGCTGTACTGAACTCTAGCCTAGTACCAAAGTCTCATGCAACTGATTCCAAAACTTTGAGGTAAACTGGGTTCCTCTGTCTGATACAATGGTCCTCGGAACTCCATGCAGACATACGATCCTGGTCATGTATATCTTTGCCAACTTAGCACTCGTATAGGTGGTCTTTACCGGGATGAAATGATCTAATTTCATCAAACGATCGACTACAACCCAGATAGAGTCATAGCCTGAACGAGTCCTGGGTAATCTGGTGATAAAATCCATGCCAAGTTTATCCCACTTCCATTCGGGTATCGGCAATGGCTGTAGCAATCCAGCTGGCTTCTGATGCTCTGCCTTAACTCTCTGACATACATCACATACTGCTACATACTCGGCAATATCCTTCTTCATTCCTATCCACTAGAAACTTTCCTTCAAATCCAGATACATCTTAGTATTTCCTGGGTGAATCAAATACGGCGAATTATGGGCCTCTTGCAAAATCAACTTCCTGATCACGGGGTCATTAGGCACATATACGCAATCCTCAAACCATAAAGTGTCGTGCTCATCCTCACGAAATCCTTTAGCCTTTCCTTTGCTTATCCTTTCCTTTATCTCGGCAATCTCCTTGTCAATCTTCTGGGCTTCTCTGATTTTGCCCATCAAAGTGGACTGAATTTCCAATGCTGCAACATAACCTCTCGGGACTATCTCCAAACATAACTCATGAAGATCATCTTCTAACTCCTTAGGTAATCCTCCGGTCATGAGCGTGTTAACATAACTCTTGCGGCTCAACGCATCTGCTACTACATTGGCTTTTCCGGGATGATAGTGCAATTTCATATCATAATCCTTGATGAGCTCCAACCATCTCCTTTTCCTGAGGTTCAACTCCTTCTGCATGAAGATGTATTTCAAACTCTTATGATTCGTGTATACCTCACAATGGTTTCCGATGAGAAAATGTCTCCATGTCTTCAGCACATGCACTACGGCTGCTAACTCCAAATCACGCGTAGCATAATTCAGTTCATGAGGTTTAAGCTGTCGTGAGGCATATGAAACAACTCTTCTTTCCTACATAAGCACTGCTCCAAGTCCTCGACGTGAAGCGTCGCAATATACTTGATAATCCTTCCGTTGATCTGGGAGAATTAGCACTTGGGCTGTAACCAAACGTTTCTTCAACTCCTGAAAACTGGCTACACACTCGTCAGTCCATTTAAACTTGGCGTCCTTCTTCAATAACTCCGTCATGGGTTTTGCAATCCTGGAGAAATTCTCAATAAACCTCCGATAATATCCCGCGAGTCCAAGAAAACTCCTGATCTCACCTACTGATGTGGGTGCCACCCATTTAGTCACAGAAGCAACCTTGGTAAGGTCTACTGATATTCCTTCTCCGGATATAACATGTCCGAGAAATCCAACTTCCTTTAACCAAAACTCACACTTGCTAAACTTGGCATACAACTGATGTTCTCTGAGCTTCTCAAGTACCAAATGCAAATGCTCCTTATGCTCCTCTTCATTCTTCGAGTAGACCAAGATATCATCAATGAACACCATGACGAACTTATCCAAAAACTCCATAAACACTTTGTTCATCATGTTCATGAAAAAGGTAGGCGCGTTAGTCAGACAAAATGACATAACGGTATACTCATATAGCTCGTACCTTGTGGTAAAAGCTGTCTTAGTTATATCCTGCTCTCGGATCTTCAACTGGTGATAACCTGATCGAAGATCTATCTTAGAGAAAACTTTAGCTCCTTGCAACTGGTCAGACAAATCATTGATCACCGGCAGTGGGTATTTGTTCTTGATCGTCACCTCATTCAACGCATGATTATCAACAACCATCCTTAAAGATCCATCCTTTTTCTCCACTAGAAGCACTGGGGCTCCCCAAGGTGACGAACTTGGTCGAATATAACCTTTATCCAGTAACTCCTTAATCTGCTTCTTAATTTCCTCTAGATCCTGTGCGGGCATCCGATACGGTCTCTTTGATATTGGCCCGGTGCCTGGCAATAGCTCAATCAAAAACTCAATGTCTCGATATGGTGGTATGCCTGGTAACTCCTCTGGAAATACATCAGGGTAATCCTTCACCACTGGTACTTCCTACTGTACAACTCCTGATAATGAATTCACTTGAGTCCTCTTCGGCACATGACGGGATACATACTTCGCTAACCAATACATGCCTAATATTATATCCAATCCTTGTGAGTCCAAAATTATTAGGTCCGAGGGAAACTCATGTCTGCCAATGGTCAGGGGTAACCGATGACACCATCAGCTGGCTATATACTCTACTCCTGGCGAGCTTACTAACATGGGTGACCTAAGGGCTAGGGTTGGCAATTTAAACTTGTCCACAAATCCCCTTGATATGTATGAATGTGATGCACCAGTATCAAAAATAACAAGTGTGGGAAATGCATTAATCAAAAACTTACCGACAACTGCGTCGGGTTGATCCTCTAGCTCCTCCACGCTGATGTGGTTCACCTGTCGTTTTGGTGAAAGGGTTGGGCTTCTTGGCAGAACCTCCATTGCCATTCCATTCTTCACATCAGGACATTCATTGGCATAATGTCCAGTCTTCTGGCACTTGAAACAAGGAACGTGGCTCAAATCCCTCTTGGCTGGTGTTGAAGGGTTGGAACGATTCTGGCTGTTGCTTCCTCCATTCCCATTGCCATTCTTGGGGCCACTATGGTTGTGCAAACTTGCTCTGTTGTGCGTGTGTCCTCCATGGTTGTGGGCATGTCCTCCTGAGTACGGGGAATAGCAAGGCTTCTGCTGAGCTCCTAAAGTACACCTCCCCTATCCATACTTCCTCTTGCGATTATCAATCTGTTGCTGCTTGCCTTCAATCATAAGAGCCCTATCTATCAACTCCTGGTAGTTGTTGAATGTTGCCACCATCAACTGCATGCTCAGCTCATCATTCAGTCCTTCCAGAAACTTCTCCTGTTTAGAGGCATCTGTAGCTACGTCATCAGGGCATAGCGTGCTAACTTACTAAACTCATCCACATATTGGCCCACTGTACGTCCACCTTGGCGCAAGTTGCGAAACTCACGCTTCTTCATGCTCATAGCTCCTGCTGAAACATGGGCAGTACGGAAAGCCTGCTGAAACTTATCCCATGTAACAGTGTCAATGGGGTAAGTGGCTGTGAAATTCTCCCACCATGATAATGCGGGTCCATCAAGCTGATGTGCGGAAAAATGCACTCTCTCCGCATCTGTGCATCCTGCAGTGGTCAGCTCTCTTCCAATCTTGCAGAGCCAATCATCTGCAACAATTGGCTCGGTGCTACTAGAGAACACCGACGGATTCAACCTTAGGAAACGGGCTAGGTGATCAACAGGGGGAGGTGGTGGTGGGTTGTTGTTGTTGTTGCCTTGGTTCTGATTCTGGACTAAAAGCTGCATCAAGGTATTCTACTACTGGATCAACTGAGTGAGCTCCGCTGGGAAGGCAAATCCATTGTCATGTCTCGAAGGCATCTGATGGGTTTGGAAGGGGTGAGAAAACAGAATAGAATAGGAGTCTAGGAGAGATTCACTACCCATAATGCTCATGAGACAAACACAATAAATTTCACTTCAATCAATAGCACACAAGTCACACAAAAACGGTCTAACCTATAACTACAAACTCGATCATTGCAACTACTTGGAGGGAAAATACTACTAATTACAATGGTGGTCGTCTAGAAATTTTCATCAGAAGAAGACTCCATGATATCTGCTCCAGCTTCGTCTTTGTAATCATCATCGCTATCAGGATCGGAGTCGGTGTCGTTGAGGATGATGTGGTCTCCTGGTTGGTTGTCCTTCTTTGGTGCGGGGTCTCCCATGAATACTCCTAACTTCCTTGTCAGGTCGTCATTCTTTTCTACTAATATAGCAATCTCTTCCTCGTATCCATCGCATGTAGACTTGATCTCCTCCTCTAGCTCATTGTTTCTCCTTACCAGTTTCTTAATCTTCTTCATGTGGATAATCTGTTGATTCTTCTGTTGACGAATATGATCTCCCATCTCTTGAATGTAAGCTGCAATTGATCCATCCCTCCTGGTGCGAATCATCTCCCATTTGTCATCTCAGCGGCCACATATCTGGTACACGGTAATCTCCAGCTCCTTGTGATACACCTCACATATGCGTCCAAAGGTGATATGTGCGGCCATGCTCTTTCCAATACTCCAGCTTGGTGCATCCAGGTAGAAATCAATAGGTTTCGTTGCTGGCGCAAAGGTCCTCCCAGGTATCCAGACTTTGATCTTCCAACACTCCTCTTCCAGTACAGATGTAGAGAAAGTCCCTATGAAGCTTGGTAATCCGATGTTCAGATATTTAGTGACTTCCTTCAAGTGCTTTCCGAAAGGGGTGTTGTCATACGGCTGAGTGAACTTGTTCCTGGGATCCGCCATCTATAGAGTAGAAATAGAGGAGAATTAGAAATGAGTAGAGAAGAGAAATCATGTGGCTCATTCTAGTGGTCGCGTGCTACAGTCAACCTGGCTCTGATACCATCTTGTAGCGACTAGACCTCAAACGGTCAATTCTCTGTGCATCAGTGTCATCCCTGGATCGGTAATGCTGACATGCACAGTACTCGAGGAATTATAACAGTTTCAATCACACACTTATTATATCGAGTCCTCATAAAGAGTATGATTACATAAATAAATCATGGCTTAAGGCCGTCTAAACTAGATAACTGCGAAAGATTCGAGGGTAAATGAGTCCATCAACTCCAATGGCATAGTTGAGTGCAAAACAACGACCTATGGCACCTTACTCGTTGTCTGAGTAGTCTGCAATATAAGACGTTGCGGCCCGTAAACGGGTCAGCACATGGAATATTGATGCAGAGCATCCCTCGATCATCCCCATGGACGTACCTACATCTCCCTTGACACCACTTGGACCCATCACAAGAGCTCGAGCAAAGGCTATTGAAGATAAGGTGAACTCTCTCCTCTCCTAACTCCCTCTCTCTACGCATGAGACATGGCTACTACCTCATGCGGAGACTCTATGTGTGATCAGGTGCTTGGAAGAGAGCCACGGAACAACTACATTCAATGGCCAAGACGGCGAGGACACCAAGCATGAAGATCAAGAAGAAGAGCTGCTCTGGAAGCTACAGGCTCCGGACGACCGGCCCAGCCCGGACGTCCGACCCCTGGAGGTCCCTACAGCCAAAGGAAGAGAGGCCATCTAGAGCTACAGCCTCCGAACGACCGGCCCAGCCCGGACGTCCGATGACTCCCAGGCTCCGGATGACCGAGCCCCTCCGTACATTCGACACTTCACCAACAGAACCAAAATTGCGGAAATCCGAAGAAGTCCGTACGACCATGCCAGCGACCACAGAACAGAATTTACGGATGTCCGAAGATCTAAGGACGACTGGGCAGTCCCGAGCCTCCGGATGTTCGACGCCCACCGGACGTCCGACCCCTGGCTGTGCCCAGTTACGGGCTGATGCCCATGTACCCCTTCACTTCACCCCTCATTTGCACCATGACTATAAATAGACCTCTCCCACCACCTGGCTAGGGTTAGCGTTGATTTAGCTCATTTGTGAGATAGAGCCTCGCTCATCCATCTGGATTTGCTCCTCGTGAGGGACCGACACCTCTTCGGAGAAGATCCACCTGGATTTAAGACCTCCATCCGAAGAAGACCATCAAGACCTCCTCATGGAGAAGAACCGGTTACCCTTTGCATCGTCTCTTGTTGGATTTGGATCTTTATCCCTCTTGTGTGTTTCGATGATCTAGCACATGTGTGACTTTTATTCTTGTTGATTGAGTGTTTTTCTCTCATTCCCCTCCTCGTGTTCTTCGTGTTCCTCGTAGGATCCTCTCCAAACGTGAAAGATCTGCCCCTAGGGTTCTACCCTACATCATCTTGGTATCATGAGCCAGGTTGATCACGTTTTTGGAGGCCCTACCCCGTGTTTTCTAGCTTGATTTTTTTGTTTTCTTCATAAATTCGAAAATCCCCACCAAAAATAGCCCCATTTTTTTGTGATTTGTTAGTGTGTTGAAGTTTTATTGGATTTGATCCATGAATTTGTGTTGCCACGGTGGATCTAGCTTTCCCCACCCTCCCCACCTTTTCCATCCACAAATTCGCCTGAATTCGACATCACCACCTTTCTCCACACCGAAATTGAGCAGTTCTTCCCGTGCCCGATTTTTGCCCAGGCACAGGACGACCGGGCTCCACCAGACGTCTGATGACCGGACGACCGTGACCCACCGGACGCTCGTAAAAACCTAACGAAACTGAATTTTTCCAGTTCGCCCACCACTATTTCCCCACTTTCCACCACATCTTCCAAACCCTCATACCACCACAGCTGCCCACATACACCACCATCATTCACCAATACCTCCTATGATGATTTTGACACATTTTGGTCTTTGAGATTTTGTGTTGTGGTTCCTGTGTCCTATTGTGTTTCGGCTATATAGGTACGGTTCGACATCATCATCACCACCGCTCATCTTTGCAAAGGACTCATCATCGCCAAGGACGGTAACCTCGATGACATCTTTGTCATACCATGCCATTGCATTGATAAGCACGTAGCCTTACTTTTGCATTGCTTACCCATCGAGACTAGCCATTGAGTATTCTCGGCAACGTGACTTGTGCACATTAGTGATCATACTCCATAGCATACATACCATACCATAGTGGTGCATATCTTGGCATCATTATTTTGTGTCACAAAGTTGTCATCGCATACACAATTGCTATCTTGGTTCGTGAAGTTTTGCATGAGAAAAGAGCTCAAAAGTGAAAGAGCCAAACAAGATTTTAAGCAAAGAGGGAAAGATAAGCAAAGAAGCTTATAAGCAAGAACCATTGCATCATACTACATTAAGATTGTCATATCCGATCATCTTGGATCATATCACCGAAATACCATACATATAGCATACTTGGGATAGAGGTCGTTGCATTTTTGCCTAGTAGGTTGTGCACAAGTTCATATCCGCCTATTGTGCAATCGTGCTAGCGTCTCTCTAGTATTGTGCAACAAGAGCATTTTCGTGGATTCCACATTTTGGCTCATTTTTGGTTTGCACAATCCTACTTATCTATTTGCGTGTGTGTTTCCGTGTACCCCTACTTGCTTGGTCTACTTGTTGCATTTGCAAATTTGTGAATCTTTTCCAACATTATTGAAGCTCACTTACAATTGCATCAAATTTTGCGCTACCATCCTCACCAAGCTCCACCATAAGCTTTTACTTGTGTAGGTGTGAGAACCGACAGGAATTGGTACCAATTGTGCTATTTCATTGTCCGCATTTGAGTGATCTTGATCCATATTCAACATCGGTCAAGGTACATTCGGTATAAGTTCTTCTCCTTCTCCCACTCACATTTTGCTTGGAATGATGGATAGGCCAAGTACTTCTACCAACCCAATCTTCATCAAGCAAGACGACGACATGTCATCATTCGTCACCAAGAGCTACCTCTTTGGTGCACAACAAGCGTTGCATCAAGAGCAGCAAGCAATGACCAACCGCATCGACAATCTCGCAACCAACTTGCGACTCTCCGAGCAACATACAAGAGACTACTTCGACAACAAGCTCGATGCTCACAAGCAAGAAAACGACGCAAGAATGGACAAGATCTGCGCCTTGTTGGTGAACCGCCCTCCTTCCACTTCTTCATACTCAAGACGGAGCCGCTCAAGTCGACACTCCGATGATAACTTCTCCGGCTCAAGTACACCGTCATCGAACACTCTTTGACGAGCCGCACGTCAAGACCGTCATGCATCCCGCAATCCTCTACATGACAATCATCCACAAGAGCAAGTACATCGTCCTCAACCAAACCAAGACCCTTTTGCACAAGCTCAAGAAGGACAACGTCAACGTCGCCAAGACGAAGAACGAGCGCATCAACATCAAGAGGAACAAGACGCCAAGGCTCAACGTCTTCAACAACAACGATGTGAAGCACAAGCTCTTGAGGCGCAACGTGCCCGTCAAGAATCAAGTCGAGTCATTGCCAAGCGCAACCGTGATCGGTGCAACCAAGAGGAAGCACTTCGAGAAGAAATCCAAGAGTGGAACTACCAACCAAGAGTGCAATGTCAAGTTCCCCAACCTCCTCCTCAAGCTCGACAAGCTCCTCCACAACCTCAAGTTCAACAAGAGCAAGTTGATCATGGACTTCCTCCACACCAAGAGCAACATGAGGTTGATTATCCTCCACGTCAAGGGCGTCATCATCACCCTCGACAACAACACAATGAAGAGCAATGCTATGGCAAGCTAAAATTCACCATGACCAAGTTCAATGGAAGCAATGATCCCGAAGAGTACCTATCATGGGCATTGAAGGTCGACAAAATATTTTGTTTGCACAACTATGAGGAAGAGAAGAAGATCGCTATGGCATCACTTGAGTTCCAAGATTATATGCTCATATGGTGGGAACAAGTCCTTGAGCGCCGAGAAGCAAGAGGTGAACCACCAATCACCACTTGGGCTCAAATAAAAGATGTCATGAGAGCATGTTTTGTGCCCACCTACTACAACAACGATCTCTTCAAGAAGCTCCAACTACTCAAGCAAGGAACAAAGAGTGTTGAAGAATACTATAAGGAAATGGAGATAGCCATGATACGAGCCAATGTCATGGAAGATGATGAGCAAACTGTGGCACACTTCTTGAATGTCCTCAACCATCCCATCAAGAAGATCACCGACTTCCAACCCTACTCCAACCTCATTGAGATCATGCATCAAGCTACCAAGGCGGAATGTCAAGTGCAAGATGACTTCAAGTACGCCAAGTACTCATCCAAGACCTACGGCTTCTCCAACAACCAAGCTTCAACGACTCCTCAAACTTCTACCTCAACCAAGCCATCTAGAAGCAACGACGACAAGTCAAGTTACAAGAAAACTTCAAAAAGCTCAAGTGGTCCTCCTACTACTACAAGCAACTTCAAGCCGCGCGCTTCATCATCTACTTCGGTCGATGAGACCGTCAAGACAAGCTCCTTCAAGTGTTTCACTTGCGGCGGCTGAGGCCACAAGTATTTATAATGTACCAACAAGCACACCATGATCCTCAACGATGATGGAACCTATGACTCCATGAGTGAAGCGGAAATGGAAGCCCTTGAGAAAGTGGCCATGCATGGGCGCGTGAACGAAGATGAAGACGATCAAGTCTTTTGTGATGAGGATTCGAGCTCCGCTCTCGTTGTCTCCAAAGTCTTGACTCTTCAACATCAACAAGACGAAGACCAAAGATGCCACATCTTCCACACAAAGGCCGACATCAATGGGAGGTCCATCAAGGTCATCATCGATGGAGGTAGTTGTCACAACTTGGCAAGTGAAGAACTATGCTCCAAGCTACAATTGGTTAAGATGAAGCACCCGCACCCCTACAAAGTCCAATGGATAAGCGATTCCGGCACTATACGAGTTGAGCATACGGTCCAAATCTCCTTCAAAATCGGTGCATATGAGGACACTTTGGAGTGTGATGTCGTCCCGATGTCCGTTTTCCACCTCCTTCTTGGTAGGCCATGGCAATTCGACCGCGGCGTCATCCACAAAGGGCGTACCAATCACTATAGCTTCAAGATGAAAGGGAAGGAGTATGTGCTACGACCTATGTCTTCTAGTCAAGTGATAGCCGACAAGCAAGCCACCCATCATGGAGAGAAGAGTGAGAAAGTGATCCACCAAAAAGAGAGTGAGAGCCACGAGCCAAAATCGAGTGCCTCCATGATGAGCGACAAGAAAAACTTCGTCCTATTTGCCACCAAAAGTGAGATGAGAGAATTGTGTGAGAACCCATCGAGTGTTATGCACTTTGTCCTTGTGTGCAAGGATGGGGAACCAAAAACTAACACCTCTCATATCTACCTTTAGTGTTGTATTCTCTTTTGTAGGAATTCCAAGATGTTTTCCCCGATGAGCTACCTCCGGGTCTACTTCCACTTCAAGGCATTGAGCACCGAATCGACCTCATCCCCAGAGAACCTCTACCAAACAAAGCTCCATACCACGTCAACCCCGAAGAAGCTAAGGAGATCCAACGGCAAGTACAACAACTAATCGACAACGGACATGTACGTGAAAGCTTAAGCCCTTGTGTCGTTCCCGTTATACTTGTGCCCAAGCAAGACGGTAGTTTTCGCATGTGCTCGGATTGTAGACCTATCAATGCTATTACCGTTCGTTATAGGCATCCCATTCCTCGCCTAGATGATATGCTTGATGAACTTAGCGGTGCCACCATTTTCTCAAAAATTGATCTCAAAAGTGGCTATTATCAAATCCGCATACAAGAAGGTGATGAATGTAAAACCGCTTTCAAAACCAAATTTGGCTTGTATGAGTGGTTGGTTATGCCTATGGGTTTATAGGAAGCTCCCAGTACTTTCATGCGCCTTATGCATTTTGTGCTTCGTCCTTACATTGGAGTGTTTGTTGTGGTTTACTTTGATGTCATTCTTGTTTTTAGCAAATCCATGAAAGAGCATCTAAAGCATGTTAGGGCTGTTTTGCAAACTCTTCGCAAGGAACGTCTTTATGCCAACATGAAAAAGTGCACATTTGGTGTTGACAAGCTTGTTTTCTTGGGTTTCGTGGTTTCTTACAAGGGTGTCCATGTTGATGAATCTAAAAATGAAGCAATTAAAACTTGGCCCCAACCCACCAATTTGCAACAAACGCGTAGCTTTCTTGGCCTTGTGGGTTTTTATCGTCGCTTTGTGAAAGACTTTAGCACTATCGCCGCACCTTTGCATGCTTTGAGTAAGAAAAATGCTCCTTTTGTTTGGGTACCTTTGTAATCCACCGCTTTTGATGAGCTCAAATCTTTGCTTACTCATGCTCCGATTCTCGCTTTGCCCAACTTTGACAAAACTTTTGAGGTTCATTGTGATGCAAGTGGTACCGGAATTGCCGGAGTTTTGATGCAAGAAAAACGAGCCATTGCATATTTTAGTGAAAAACTCTCTGGTGCTCAACTTAACTATCCCATCTATGACAAAGAATTGTATGCTTTAGTGCGTGTGCTACATGTTTGGGAACATTATCTTAGACCTCATGAGTTTGTCATACATACCGATCATGAAACGCTTAAGTACTTAAAAGGCCAAACTAAGTTGAACAAGCGTCATGCCAAATAGAGTGAATTTATTGAATCTTTTCCCTATGTCAGCAAGTACATCAAGGGTAAGGAAAACGTAGTGGCGGATGCCCTTTCCCGCATATGCACGCTTGTCACTAAACTTGAGTTGAATGTTATTGGCTTTGAGCACATCAAAGACTTGTATGCTAATGACCCATCTTTTGCTACTCCTTATGCTAAGTGTTCGACGCATACATCTTGGGAACGATATTACATCAAGGATGATTATCTTATGAGAGCTAACAAACTTTGCATTCCCAAGTCTTCTCTTCGTTTGCTCCTTTTGCAAGAGGCTCATGGAGGCGGACTCATGGGACACTTTGGACGCGACAAGACATTCGCCACACTCTCCAAGAACTACTTTTGGCCCAAGATGTACAGCGACGTCTGATACGTCTCCAACGTATCTATAATTTTTTATTGTTCCACGCTATTATATTACCCCTTTTGGATGTTTATGAGCTTTATTTTACACATTTATATCATTTTGGGACTAACCTTCTAACCGGAGGCCCAGCCCGTATTGCTGTTTTTTTGCCTATTTCAGTATTTCGAAGGAAAGGAATATCAAACGCAGTCCAAACCGAATGAAACCTTTGGGAGCGTGATTTTTGGAACGAACGTGATCCAGAGGACTTGGAGTGCAAGCCAAGAAGTAGCCGAGGCGGCCACGAGATAGGAGGGCACGCCCACCCCCTCTGGGCGCGCCCCCCTGTCTTGTGGGCCCCTCGGGCGGCCACCGACGTACTTCTTCCTCCTATATATGCCTACGTACCCCGAAAACATCCAGGGAGCAAACAAAACACAATTTCCACCATCGTAACCTTCTGTGTCCGTGAGATCCCATCTTGGAGCCTTCGCCAGCGCTCCACCGGAGGGGGAATCGACCATGGAGGGCTTCTACATCAACACCATAGCCCCTCCAATGAGTTGTGAGTAGTTTAACACAGACCTTGGAGTCCATAGTTATTAGCTAGATGGCTTCTTCTCTCTTTTTGGATCTCAATACAATGTTCTCCCCCTCTCTTGTGGAGATCTATTCGATGTAAACTCTTTTTGCGGTGTGTTTGTCAAAATCCGATGAATTGTGGGTTTATGATCAAGTTTATCTGTGAGAAATATTTGAATCTCCTCTGAATTCTTTTAGGTATGATTGAGTTATCTTTGCAAGTCTCTTCGAATTATCAGTTTGGTTTGACCTACCAGATTGATCTTTCTTGCCATGGGAGAAGTGCTTAGCTTCGGGTTCAATCTTGCGGTGTCCTTTCCCAGTGACAGCAGGGGCAGCAAGGCACGTATTGTATTGTTGCCATCGAGGATAAAAAGATGGGGTTATATCATATTGCTTGAGTTTATCCCTCTACATCATGTCATCTTTCTTAATGCGTTACTCTGTTCTTTATGAACTTAATACTCTAGATGCAGGCAGGAGTCGGTCGATGTGTGGAGTAATAGTGGTAGATGCAGGCAGGAGTCAGTCTACTTGTCACGGACGTGATGCCTATATACATGATCATGCCTAGATAATCTCATAATTATTCGCTTTTCTATCAATTGCTCGATAGTAATTTGTTCACCCACCGTAATACTTATGCTATCTTGAGAGAAGCCACTAGTGAAACCTATGGCCCCCGGGTCTATCTTTTATCATATAAACTTTCAATCTACCTTTATTTGCATCTTTACTTTTTGCATCTATCTTATAAAATACCAAAAATATATTTATCTTATCATACTATCTCTATCAAATCTCACTTTCGCAAGTGGCCGTGAAGGGATTGACAACCCCTTTATTCCGTTGGTTGCGAGTTCTTTGTTTGTTTGTGTAGGTGCGTGGGACTTTTGAGGAGCCTCGTACTGGATTGATACCTTGGTTCTCAAAAACTGAGGGAAATACTTACGCTACTATTGCTGCATCACCCTTTCCTCTTTAAGGAAAACCAACGCAAGCTCAAGACGTAGCAAGAAGGATTTCTGGCGCCGTTGCTGGGGAGGTCTTCGCTCAAGTCAAGATATACACTACAAAAGAAATACACTTCCGTGATGATACGTGTTTGTCACAGTAGGTCGTGTTTTTTGTCATGCATGTACATCCATGATGATTTTATGACAGAATCAAGATAGTCATACCTGTGCTGTCGTAGAAGTGTTCCATGACATTACCAAAATTATCATCACGGAAGTGTCCACTTCCATGACGATAAATCGCGCGTCACAGAAGTGCTTTTGTCAAGGGTGACCGACATGTGGCATCCAGCATAACAGAACACTGTTAAGCTATCGGTTCGGGTTTTGGATCCGATAACCAGTTAACAGCCCCGACCAATTGGGATTTTCCACGTGTAAAATCATCATTGGCTGGAGGAAACACGTGTCGGCTCATCGTTGGGACAGAAGTCATCCACTCATTGGACGGAAGGCGCCTATGATACGTCGACACGTGGCACGACCCAACAGAGGCCCATTCCTGTGAAAATGCCGGCCCGTTTGACTTGGTCAAAAGGTGGCGGGCCGGCCCATGGAAAGCCTGTTAATGACCTGTTCGCATATTGCCCATTTACAGCCCGCTAACCCAAGGCCCGTTACGCCCTATCCGAATTAGGCCCAGTAGCGTCATCTGGGTCATCTAATATGACTCCAGTCCGTTTTCACTTCTGGCGCATGTATGGCCCATGACGTCTTTCGGCCCATGAGGCCCTATGTAACTCTTGGCCTATTAACGGCCCGTGGTGAAACTGGCCCGTAATGAATAGTGTATCACTTTATACCCATTAACGGCCTGTTATTCCGTTGGGCCGTTTCCAGCCCATGTTATCTTTCGGCCTTCTTAGAGCCCATTTATTCTTGGGCTCATTTCCAGCATTCGTTTACTTACGGTCCGTTACTGTCATTTTCTGCTTGTGGGCCAAATTCAGCCCGTGGTTACAGTCGGCCCGTTTGTGGTCCGTTAATATGTTGGGCCGTTTTCATAGTGTCATCAAATATGGCCTATTAACAATGGCCCATTATGGTCGGCCCATGAACGGACGATTCCAACTCTAGCTCGTTTACGGCCATAATGCGGTCTATTTTGCCCATGCTTGGCCAATCGATCATACAGCCCATATAAGGCCCATTGATGATACGGCCTGCAGAAGGCCCATTGTTTCTACGGCCCGTAGAAGGCCCACTGTTTCTACGGCCAGTAGGAGGCCCACTGTCACTACAGTAAATATTAGCCCATGGTTATTGTGGCCTAGTTTTAAAAAATAGGTTATTGCAGCCACTAGCAAACCGCGGAAAAAGAACTGCAATGACTACAAGCAAACAAATAAACAAGACAACAAGGATATAAATAAGCAAGCAACTAACGCTAGGCTATCATGGTTATTACACATATTACATCCACTGGGCATCAAAGTTCGCCACCAGTGCAAATATAGAGAACAAAGCAGCATATCATATACACTGGTTGTCAAAGTTGGCGACCAGCGCAAATAAACGCCGCAACAAAACAAATCCAGAACTGAAACCACTTCAGAAGATCTCAAGAAACAATATCCTGGGTACCCATAATGCTGGCACGATGCTTAGCAAGCTTATTAACTTTCTCTTGTTTGGCGCTTAAATCCTCCAACGCTTGTTGTTGCACCAGAAAATATGCATCTGAATTCTGCAGGGACTTCCTCAGTCCTTCAGCTTCCTGTCGCAGCACATCTGATCGATGTCTTTCAACTTGAAGTTGAGACTCAAGAAGACGAACTGATTCAGGCAGCGAGTTCGAAGAGCTTGTGCCAGCAGTAGTGGCAAGTAACTCGAACACTACATCAAGACAGGACTTTTGGGTTCCCTCACTGTCGTCAAGATAGTTTTTATCAGCTTTCTTGGAGACCAACAGGGATGTCTCACTATCTTGAACCTTATCTACATTACTTCCTTTACCATTGGATAACGCAGTACTGTTCTCCAATATTTTGTCCGCATTCTAAAAGAGAAACAAGCAGACACATCACATGTTTACCATGTTGTATATGAAACTCATTTTGGTAAATGAGTTCAGTAGTAAAGTGTATAGGATAACAACATGAAACAAACATATATCTACGTACCATGGTCACTTTATGGTCTATATCATTCTAGTCTTTGTTGCCAAATCAAGATAGAGACACAGTTCAAATAATATTTGTTCAAGAGAAAGCAGAATAGACAGAATATAAGTGTGGGTAACTATAGAGCAATAACAACACTTGTAATGTGCATGACATGAGAACATAACAGTTTATCCAATTGAAACTGAAATCAACATAGAGCAGGTTACAACAGCAAACAGTTAAAGAAACAGGTTTAAAACATACCTGTTGCACCATTGGAGTTTCAATTCCATCCTTCAAATTTGAAAATAGTTGGTATGAGTAAATACAGTAATGCAAGAGCAAAGGAGTATGAACCATAGCTACAGAACCTGACCTGAGAACAAATCTTCTTCTCCTTTAAGCGTTGAGTTGGGATTCGGAGTGGTGGTCCTCGTGCTTTGGGCACTGCAGTTCCCTTACTAACTCCTCGTGTTTGGGTGCTTTGTGGTGGAGACGGTGTTGAGTCAACTGGAACTGGGTTACTATCTGCCGGGGTTGGGGTTAGAAGGGGTGTAGCTGGTTGTAGCGACCCGACCCGAATGGGTCAAGTCTCTGTGCTTACGTGTCATCCCTGGATCGGTATGCTGACACACACAGTACTCGAGGATTTATAACAGAGGTAAATCACATGTATAAAGTAGCGTAAATAATATTACCTCAATCCAAATAGCGGAAGCAACAAGGTTGTGGATTCCCATCAACACCAACGACAAAGTTGAGTATAGGAAATTGTAACCCTAATGTATCACTTACTCGTCGTAAGATCCTGCAACATGAGACGTTGCAGCCACAAAGGGTCAGTACATTGAATGTACTGGCAAATTCACACCATAGAGCAATGATGAAAAAGGCTATCACTACATGCATATTTGGCTGGTGGAAAAGCTCTATGGTTACAGTTTTTGCGAAAAGCCAATTTTTCCCTACTGCAATGGAATAAATTTATTTAACTATCATGGTGGTTGTTAAACATTGAGAATGGTTGACAGTATTCTCAATCCCAATTAAAAGTACTCATTAAAACCCAACAATATAAATTAAACTAACATGATGAGATTCACAGGAAAATCGAAGTACTAGATACTCAATATGTCCATAACCGGGGACACGGCTAACCATGATAGTTTATACACTCTGCAGAGGTTTGCGCACTTTTCCCCACATGACTCGATCTCCTCCGTTTGGTTTCTCACACTACATGGTGTTTGAGAAACGGATGACCGAGACATAGTCTTTCAGAAGCGCTTGCACCTTACGTAGAGGGTAGACCGTACCAACCTACATCCCGTACATCTGCTAGTCTACCCTGTAAGAGTTCGCACGACTTAGTCAACTATGCTAGAGCCCATAATAGCATGTGGCTGCACACGGAAGTTTCTAGTTTGAATAATCTCATGATCCCTTTGAGCCTGGGTGGCGGTCCGAAGAAAAACAGGCAAGTCCTGGAAACCCAGGTGCCTAGACAGGCAAGTCCTGGAGTAACCAGGTGCCTCAATCCACCCAGATGTGTGTTTAAGTTGCCACCTTAAATAAACCATCAATTAACAATCTCACATCTATCATGGAAAATTCACTCACCCAATCCACGTCTACTAGCATAGCATGGCATAATAAGCAAGCGTAGAAGTAACTCCCAAGGGTTTGATAATAAAACAGGTAATAGGTGCTACCTCAATCTACTTCCCAAAACCCACAATTTAATTAGATCCTAATCATGCAATGTTTGAGGATTGAAACTAATGCATAAAAACTGGGTAATAAGGAAGTATGATCAAAGTGTGAACTTGCCTGCAGTGTTGATGAAGATGATTCGCACTCAAAACTCTTGATAGTTCTACTCGTCACACTCCGGTCAATCTATCGTGAGCAAGCAATAGTAACCAGACATAAGCAATCACTCAAAAGATCGGAAAGAACGAAGAGAACAACTCGGAAAACATCAAAACCAAGCAAATGACTCTTGCAGCATAAAACAATTTCTAACATTACCAAAACTATGTGAATTTGGCCTTATCAGAAAGTTTAGGTCAAGAGCTTCGGGATGCAAAAAGAATGACTCAAATCGGAGTTATAAAACTCAAGTTACGATCAAACAAAGTTCAAATACAAATCTGTTTGGAAAAAAAATTTAAAACTTTCAAAAACATGTTTAAGTGGTTTTACTGGAAAGAGGGGATTGTAACGAATAGGTGGGCGTTGGTTTCGTTGGATTCCGACTAACGAGTAAAAAGTTGTAGACGTTTGAAAACCAGGGGCTAATCTGTAAATAAATACTCACGGATGGGTCCCTGGCCGAAAATAACAGAAAAAGAAAAAGACTAAGAAGTGAACGTTCGCTAAAAAAACAAAACGAAAGAAACAAAAACGAAAGAAAGATCTGGATCATTGGATCCAGATCCAACGGCGAGGGGAGGGCGGCGGTAACCGCGGCGGTTGACTGCGCCGGCGGGGAGGAAGACGACGATGGCGGCTTTGGCCTTTGACGGGGACGGCGGCTCCGGGGCTCGGCGGCTCCAGTGGAGTAGATGGTGGCGCCGGCGGCGGTCGGCTGCGGCGGTGGTGTGCGGGGCAGGCGGGCGGAGTTGCGGCGGCGGTGGCAAGATCCGGCGGCGCGGGGCGGCGAAGTGCGGCGAAGTGAGGAGAGGGACGGGGTCGGGGTCCGGCTCCTTATAAAGGGGGCGACCTCGGGTGCGTGGAGGAGGGGCAAGGGCAAAGGCGGCGGGGCGCGGTGTCTGCGACGGACACGGCGGCGGCGGGAGTCCGGCTGGAGCTCGGGGACGCGCGGGCGTCGGGCTGGGCCGTAGCCTGGCCAGTTGGCTGGGCCGGCCCAGTTCGGCGGAAAGGTCTTTTTTTTGTTTTACAAATTTTCAGAAAATAAAATAAAACCAAAAAAATAAAAAAATACTATAGGCATATAATATATCAACATTTTCAGAAAAAGATTTCCTACAAGCTGAACATTATTCTAGAGTCAAATAAAATACACACAAATTCAAATAAAACAAAGAGTGCTTCTGCCCTAGTAAAATCCAGTAAAAATCATTTTAAAAATAGCAAAATTAATTCAAATTTATTTCTCTCCAATTTTCTGATGTAGGGAATCATGTTACCCTATTTTCCATATATTTTATTTTTGGAGAAAAATAATTTGAATAAAACTCAAATAACTCCAAATTGAAAAATAAATTCAAAAGAACTTTGAATTTAATTCTTTGAAACTCCCAACTCATATTTCATATGTTTTGAAGAAGTCATTTTATCTTCGCTCGTGAAAATCATTGAGTTGCATAAAGTTCCTGGGTTGGAAATATTTTCCAAATGAAATTCAAATATTTTGAACACCCCTTGTCATTTAAATAAATGGAAGAAGTCATGTCATCTTCTCTCCAGGGGTTTTGTGGTGAAAAGAATTTGAATTCATGAAGATCAGAAAAGAAAATGAAAGTTTGGGAAAGTCCTTTTATTCCCTCTCATTTAACTTTCAAAAAGTTTCGAATTCACTCATTTTCAGTCAATCAATCAAACAATCAATCAAATCTATCTAATTGTTTATAACATTCCAAAATTTAGAAATTTGGGATGTTACACTGGTTCTCTGTCCAACTGGGTAGGGGTACAATCTGCGAGAGTCTAGGTTATGTGTGGTGGATCTGGTCCTTGGGCAAGTACAGCCGTGGTTCTATCTTCATCAACTGGTAGCACTATCTTTTCTGAAGACCGTGTTGTTACTCCCTTAGATACCGCCATCACGCTCTCCAATTCAAATGGCTAATAAACAAGAAAAGTAATTGAAAGTATAGACATTGTATGATAGACATGTGCAATGGATAGTGGGGAATAAAAGAGGGCATGAAATAATTCACATTTATGTTGTCTAACCAAATAGGATAGCATGACACAATTTCACATATATGATGGTTAACTAAACAGGATATCATGACACAATTTCACATTATGATGGCTAACTAAAAAAGATGGAAAGACATAGTTCAAAATATGAGACTATGTAAACAGGATGACATGACATAACTATATAATGTGTTTATTAAATAGGTTGGCATGCCATAATTGACATACATTAACGGATAGAACGCCATAATTCAAAATATGATGACTGTAAACACTAAACAGGATGAGATGATATAACTATATGATGTCTTTATTAAATGGTTGCCATGCCGTATTCAGATAGATGATGTGTATGTACTATGTAAACATGATGGCATGATATAATTCAAATATATGATTTATATAGTAAGCAAGTAAGCAGATGGCAATCCATATATGATGTAAAAACTAAGCAATGCAAGATAACATGCATGACATGGGTAATATAACCCTGCCAAGTTTGAGCATAGACCTCAGGGGGGAATAGGACTGGTCATCAGTCTATGAATCCTCCTCTGAAGAGCTCTCTGTAACCAGCAAGATGTCTGCTTCAGCAGGTAGCATTGTCTTCTCTAAATACCTTGTTTTCACTCTAGATACTTCCATCACCGCTTCAAATGGCGATGCACAGGAAGAGTAGTTGAATATACAAACGTTGTCGACAAATGGAACACGTAATACAAAAAAATGATAGCATGATATAATTCACATACATGATGATTGGCTAAACAGCATGGCATTGCATAATTCACATATATATTGCCTTTGCAACAAGATAGCATTGTATAATTCACATATATAATGTCTTGCAACAAGATGGCAATGCATAATTCACATATATGGTAATTAGACACTAAACAGGTGGCATTCACACAAAGCATGTCTAAACTAATCAAATGACATAGCAATGCAAGACACCATACGCACGATATGAGCAACATAACCCTGCCAAGTTAGAGCATACACCTCGGGGGGGAGGGGGCGGGGAATAGGACTGGTCATCTGTCTCTGAATCCTCCTCTGAGGAGCTATCCGTAACCAGTGAGATATGTGCTTCATCAGATAGCATAGTCTGCTCTGAAGACCTTGTTTTCATTCCAGAATTTGCCATCACCGTGTCAAATGGCTGATGCACACGAAGAGCAGTTGAATGTACTAATATTGTTGACAAATGTAATATGTAACGAAAAAAGGATGGCCTGATATAATTTACATATAAGATGACTGGCTAAGCATGATGGCATTGCAAAATTCACATATATGATGCCTGGCTAAACAAGATGGCATTGCATAATTCACACAAACGGTGAATAAACTAAACAGATGGCATTCGCACAAGGATGTCTAAACTAAGCAGATGACATATTTGATGTATAAAGTAAGAAATGCAAGACACCATATGCATGATATAACCAACATCAGCATGCCAAGTTAGAGCGAAGACCTCAGGGGGTAAATAGGAGTTGTCTTCTCCTTCTGAATCCCCCTCAGAACAAATATCTTCCTCTCGATTACAATCCGAAATGCATGGAGGGGGGGCTGCCTTTGCGCCTACAATGGAGCGACATCTGCATGAAATTTTATCGCCACGCAAGGCTCGTCTCTTTTGTTCTACATGTTCAGTTCCATTGTTTACAATAACAGTCATGCATAGGAATAAAACATAGTGAGATTATGTAAGGAGTGCATGCAGAAATCCAGAGTGATGGTAGAAACGTATGGATAGACCGAAAACCAATAATAGTAGGCAGATAATGGCTTCAGTTAAAAAATACAGATAATGGCTTCTTTACTGTTTGTTTCCCACCCAACATGAAACTCATAGTAGACACCGGAGATTAACCAAATAGTAGATAGATACTATTGACAGCGGCCCCGATATGTACCCCACAACCATTTAAAAACTCAAGTTTGACCATTAGTTTGGAGCTAACTCAGAGTCTAATCGGTGAACAGGACGATAAAGTAGCATGTAATATTAAGCGATGCATAATGTAAGCAGACACGAAAGAGTGCAACCTCTCTTGCGGACGCATGTAGTCCTCGAGGTCATCTGCTCGGTTGATGATGGTAATGCAGTTTTCATGGCTGCCAGCGGCGGGGAAGATCTGAGGCGGCGAAAGACAGTCTGGAGGCCGGATCCCTGCTGTGCTGGACCCTTCTGTCGTTGTAGCAGCTGAGCTGGGGTGGACGACGGCGCAGCAGGAGAGGGACAAACCACGCAAGGTTTTCTTTAACAACTATCTGTAAGAGAAGTAATTCTGTAAGGGCTCGTTTGAATTGGATGATTCCAACAATGCAGGGATAGGAAATAGACAGGAATAGGCTAGGAATGCACATGCAAAACAGAGAATTTAAAAACACAGGATTTCTGCCAATCTGCGTGTTTGATTCACAACAATTGGAAGATCACATGATGCAAATAAGCATGGTGAGATTAAGTCAAACCACAAGAAAATGTACGGTTATAATGCTATTATGCTACTATCTCTTAGTCTTGTGCTTCATGAATAGGAATTTGAAAAGGAGGACAAGTGAAAATTAAAATTCCTACGTTTTTTCTTTCAAGGAGACACTAAAGGAACAAATCCGTGTGCTCAGTGGACAATATATATAACATGTAGAGTAAAAAAGAGATGCAACAAGTGTACAACCTCTTTGGCGAAGCCATGTCGATCTCAGCGTGATTGGGCTGGTTGGTTAGGATGCTCCGGCTGACTTTGCTGTCGGCGGAGGGTAAGAAGATCTTAGGCGTCTGGAGATGGAGCCCGAGGTACTGCTCCACTGTGATGGAGGGTTTCGTCGTTGGAGCATCTCCGGTGAGTTGTACGACGCCGCGGCTGAAGCAGGACAAGAGAGACAACGAACAACGTTAACCTGAGTGGAATTCTAATAGCATCTCCAATACATGACGTAAAATACATAACCACAAAGTGCTAGATGTAAAATACATCAGCCGCTCATCTCTGAACTTAACTGTCGAAACTGAACTTAACTGTCGAAACTGAATTTTGCAGTCGAAACTGAACGCACTAGCAAGGTGAGGCTACACGTCGGTCGACTGACTTTTTCATCTCTGGTCAGTCAATTTTCCAGCCGTTGGATACGAAATCAAGGGCCTGCGGTTCATCTTCAACCTCCACCCCCCTGAGCCGCCAGCCACCATCGGCCAAACAGCAGCCCCCCGCCGCACGCGGCCGGCGGTGCGTCGCCCCGCCTGCCTCGAAAACACTCCCCACCGCCGGGCCGCCGCTGCCCCGGCCATCCCTCTAGCCCCCCCCCCCATGCCGAGCTTTTTCTTCGGTGTTCCCCACGCCACCGCCCGGCCAACGCCCCGCCACCGCCGGCGACCCCCCCCCCCATCCTGAACCCTAAGATAGATAGTGGGGTACCTCTCCGGCGAGCCCCCCTCCTTGCTGCGGCTGGTTCTTCCTTCACCCCGGCGAGCCCACCCCTTGAAAATCGACTGACCCAAAAGTCGATTCAGTCGACTGAAGTGTAGCCAAATCGGAGCAGCATCGCAAGCAAGAGCAAGAGCGAGAGTAGCAGCGCGAGCAAGAGCAATTGCAAGAGCAGACCAGGCAGGGGACCGAGAGCAAGAGCAGAGCAGCAGCACGAGTGAGAGCTAAAGCAGCAGCAGCTCCAACTGATGTGGACATCACCGCCGAGGGAGCGACGCCGTGGAGGAAGTGGCCGGAGACGCCATCGTGGATGGAGCCGCGCCGTGTCGGCTCGGGACCGAGCGCCGGCAGCACTGTGAGATCGAATCAAGAAGAAAATGCGGCGATTAGTGTACAACCTCTTTGGTGGCGCCGATTAGGCCGCAGCTTCATCTGAGGAAACGGTTATGATGATACTCTTCCGGTGGTGCAGGTGAAGACGGCGGTGTGGGAATGGAGGTGGCGTGAAAGACGAGGGGAACATCGGGGCAGCTCCTTGGAGGTGGAGGACGGGGTGGCTAAACCGGCGGGATGATGAGATCGACGAGGGATCCTCATCCGGTACGGTGGATGAGGGACGTCGAGGTGTTGCTGTGGACGACGTCTTCGGGGAAGAGGTTCCGGCTGGGTGGTGGACGGAGCAGGGTGTGGGGTTTCGTTGCGGGTTTTCGTGGCCTCGGTGTACGAATGGGTGGGCGGATGGGATGGCAGTGGGGAACCATGGCTGAGAGACGCGCTTGTTTTAAATGTGGAGTAAGTTACGAAAGTACCCCCCACTGATTTGAGGCGGTTCTTTCGGTTCAGGGATACCACGTGTCGGGATTTCACAGGAGGTGGGAGTTTTTGCGCGCGTTGTAATTTTGGAATAGCAAGGCGCGGGTTGAGATGGAGGGAGTTGTCGGAGCACAACGAGACAAAGATATATCTTCAATATTTCGGGCTAACAAGGCGCGGGTTGAAATTTCCGGACAAGCCTAATGTGTACTGTACCAAATCAATGAGCACTACAAATGTCATTCAAAACTTTGAATTCATGTTATGTTCAATTAAAATATTTCGCTACGTGTATAATGCATGCAACCTACTACTCAAATGAACGTTTAGTGCATTCCAAACGTATATACTACCGCTTCAATATGAACTAAATTTGAATAAGATCTACAGTAATGATTGTTGTGAAGTCAAAGCATTTGAATTCGTTTCTTTGTTTTAATAAGATCTACAATCATCATTATTGTCATGTTAAACAATCGTTTGTGTATTATCTTCATAGGACACCACATGATTAGTCTCGAGTTACATATGAACTATGTGTACTATATGAACTCGAACTAGATTTTTTGAATCCACTTTATTTTGATTTCAAATCACATTACATTTCTAGCTCTAGCTAGATCTTCATAATCTAAACCATGTCTCATATGTATAATGTGTTTATCACATTATGTATGGTGCCCCGCCCCCTACGCCTACAAGTATTTAGATGTGAGTTGCAAACACCACACATTACCACAAATTCAAATAAAATGTGAGATTGTTCGATATATAGTATTGTTTAGATTGCTCGATATTTAGTTGTAAGCTGAAAACGCCACACATTATCACAAATTCAAATAAAATGTGAGATTGTTTGATGTATAGTATGGTTTAGATTGTTCGGCATTTAGCTGTGAGTTGCAAACGCCATGCATTATCACATCATGGTATAACATGTGCACAACACGTGTATCACCGCTATATTCATGCATGCAATGTTTAAAACACTATGATCTCCTATTCAAATATATGAATCCTCTTTCATATCAAATTATGATCATTAACCTCTAACCTTTGTAGCTACCACTAACTTTCTCTCGTGCATGCACATGCCCTCCTCGCCCTCCCCCTCCCTCGACATTCTATCCACCGGGCACATTCATTTTTTTCTTTAGGTCATTCTCCCAGAGTCTCCACAACTCCTTTCTGACACACACCGATCGATAAACCTCTCCAGCGATGCCTGCCTACAACATACACACACACCTTCAATCTCCTCCTTTATGTGTCCTTGCCTCGTGTCTCTCATACGGTCAGACACACGTGTAAACTCTCACCCCTCTTTTCATCGATCTCACAACACACTCCTCCCCCTATCTAGCTAGTAGTTGGGCCTCTTGCACCACCTCCTAGCTCCATTCTCTCTATCTATCCATCTCGCCTGGCCTTATTTTCCTCTAACAAATGGACGTACACTGACCGATCTCTCGCTATACATATAGCTAGCTAGGTCCTTATAACTCGTTTTTACCCACACGTCGATCCATCTACCTCATTAGTTGTGTCTCTCCCTTCCTCTGACAGACAACAATTGATCTACCGATCTAGTTAGGTTTGCTTACCAAACACATGGTTCCCCTTCATCATATTTCCTGTCCTGACAGATCTATCACACACAGGCACAAACAGAAACACATCCCCACTCTTATTGATAACATTGCAGTTCCACCCTCAGTTTATGTAGTAGGCCTCTCCCAACATCTCCGAGAAGCAACTCCATCACCCATCCAGCACTCTACCCCTCTCCCTCCCTCTCCCTCCCTCTCTCTCTCCTCTCTCTCTCTCCCATCATATTTCCCGTCCTTTAGTTATGTATGGATGTCGACCGATCTCCCTCAAGACATAGCTGGGTCTCTCCTTCTCAACACATATACGAGTCGTTCTACCTCTATAGTTAGGCCTCTGCATACCCCTCCCCCCACCCCCTCCCCGCCCACACACACCGATACATCGAGCGCTCTAGTCATGTCTCCCTGCCGCACACAAACTTGACATGTGCCCTCTAACGTTTTGGTAGGCCAGTCGTGCTATATCTTTGACTTGCACACACACACAATTTCGATGGCTCTCTTCATAGATCTTGCACCCACCCACTTGATCCTCTCTTCGACTCTATCGATAGCTATGAACCCTCCCTCTCTTCTCGTGGATTGCCCGACCCTCTATGTATGATATGGATAGGCCTCCATTTCACACACATTGCATGCAAAATTTTGTTTGAGATGTCATCGACACATATTCCCACAAATAATTCACGAAATCAACCCCCACCCCACCCCACCCCCACCCAAAACAAAAAACACTCATGAACGCGGTTTGTATCTCTCACACACACCCACGTCGGTGGGGGACGTGCACGAAGAGAAGAGGTGCATGCACGGTGCACGTACTCCCGTCTCTTTCCCAACCACACCCGCGCGGGTACATGGTGGAGCTCATTTCTGTACGAAAAAGGCAGCCCACGTGGTAATTTGGCACGTGTACTGGTTGTCCACTTGGTGGAGGGAGGATCGTCTACCACGGGTGAACAAACAAATTGCGACTTGACGCGTTATGTTAAATTAAAAAAAGAGGCAAACCATGTGGGGCCTACCTTAGAGGCAAGGCTCTATACACTGGAGTACTTTTGATGTGTCCCGTCAACTCGCAGAACGAGGAGAAGCTTGCTTAGTACGCCGTCTCCCCCGCCCACGGGCGCGGTGGCTCGCAGGATGAGGTGAAGCTTGCTCCGCCTTACGCCCGCTCCCTCGCCCATGCGCGCGGTGGCTCGCAGGACGAGGAGAAAAATTTACTACTCCCTCCGTTTACTCCTCGTCCCTACTACCTTGGTTATAGAGATTATATCATATTGTTTGGAATATATATGTCCTTTAGTAGATTTCAATATGAACTACTAGTACATACTCCAAACACTGATGTATATAGACGTATTTTAGAGTGTAGATTCACTCATTTTGCTCCGTATGTACTACCTCTGTCCGGGTTTATTGGTCCCCATTGTATTTCGTGCCAAATTTTGACCATAGATTAAACTAAGAAAATGTTCACGCATGTCACCAAACATTATATTTTTGAAAACTATGTTCAAATACGAATCCAATGAGATAATTTTTCTTGACATGCATTAACATTTTGTTAGTTAAATCTTTAGTCAAAATTTGGCACAAACTATAAAAGGGACCTATAAACCAGGACGGAGGTAGTAGCACTCTCCCTCGCCCCTCGACCCTCGCCCACGTGGTGGACGTGCAGCAATTCATTCGGTCTCATATAGCCAGAACGATATATACTGCACTACCATTATTGCTCGACTTCCCGAAGAGGCGAAGAGCCAATCGCAAGGTTAATATTTTGGAGATGCCAAGCGCAAGGTTATAGGAGAACGAGTAGTAGGTGCCGCGTCATTTATAAATAAAGTATTTTTTCTTCAGTGGCACGTACGCAATATGATAGGTTCATATGGAGAGAAAAGGAAACCGCTCCACTATATACATAGTCAGGACGGGCCAGCCTACACGGTTGCTTGCTGGGGTTGCTCTCTTCACACTCTCTCGCACAAAATGACTGTGGCCACATCTCTAACATCCCGGCGGATCATGTCCGCTTGGGGAAGGGGTGGATGCTTAGTGTAGATGCGGTGGCCGTCGCCAATGGCAAAAACCCACTGTCGGCACGTCCCGATCAGGGGTCTCCGCCGTTCTCTCTCACAAAGCCGGTGAGGTTGCCTTCGTCCTTGCTCACTGCCGCGACGTGGGCAGTTGCCGCCTCCCGCCGCCCTCCTCAAGGTTGAGCTACGTCCCTCAGGTACAACTCCCTTTACAGCCGGCTTGCACCACTGCTCCAGCTGCCCACATCACTCCCTGTGGATATTTCTCTACTTCTTTGCCCCGCACATACCTGATACCTCTACTGGCTTCTACGTACTGTATTTGTGATGAGTTTATGTCTCATCAACTAGTCCCAGTAATCTTATTCTAATCACGCTTCTTCAATTTCTTTGCCACAGGGATGCTCATCTCGATTTTGGTGAAACTGCACAAAATGATCCGATGGTCAAAAGGTTGCAAACTTCATTTATTAGGAAGCTCGAACATTGCCAGCAAATTAAAGCCTGGTCAGGTTCACGTTTTCAAGGGCTAGGGACTGCATGGATCGTTTTTTCTTTAGCTGCCTCTGTTCCAAAATAAGTGTCAACTTTAGTAGTAATACAACTTTGTACTAAAGTTTGCACAAAGTTGAGACACTTATTTTGGAACGGAGGGAGTACATATTTTCTATGATCTGTCAATCATTGAGATGCAATAGCATGCATGTTAGTCTCCTTTGTATTTGATGAAATGTTGCAATGGGCAACCTTGGACGCAAGATACATGTAACAGGAGCTGGAAGCTTCATAGCATTGTACAAATTTATCTCGCTGATAAATTACAGTACGTAGTACTATACTAGTACTTCCTCCATTCCTAAATATAAGTCTTTATAGAGATTTCACCATGAACGACATGCGGATGTATATAGATGCATTTTAAGTGTAGATTCATTCATTTTGTTCCGTATGTAGTTCACCTAGTGGAATCTCTACAAAGACTTATCTACTAGTAATAGCTAGCCCCCACTACTAGGAATTTTCTATCCTCTCCTTGAGCCACATCATCAAAATTGATGTAGCTTTTAGATGAAGTAAATCAGTCCATAATAGTCGTCTGGTCTAAACGTTGAGAGGCTCCGCACTAAGCCACATGCAAGCATGCAGAAATACCGTGTCACATGCATGTGAGTGGGTTTTAAATCACATCAACATGTCTGCATGCAAGCATGCACTGGTAGCATGCATGCAAGTGAGCTTTTAAGTCCCATTAACATGTCAAAAAGAAAAATATAATCCCATTATGCAGTAGGAGTTGGCTGATCTTTTTTCCTTACGTGGGATGATCTAAATGATGATGGGAGTTTATTTAGTTTGGCTACCACATTTGTCATGCGGTTATAGAGTTTTTTTAGTTCTATGAAATCGATAATTTTGCGCAGAGAGATATACCGCTGTTCCGCGGCAACGCGTGGGGACTCATCTAGTAATATTTAGGAACGGAGGGAGTACTATGTAAAGAGTTAGGTGTCGCACGGTGATAGTGTGAGGTGGGCCATGTAATCACTGAGCCTGCGTGTTTTCACTGCTCTTGCACTCCTCCGCTGTAAGAATGGAGAAAATTGTAATCTAGTAGTAGTAGTACCTCCTTTCGCCGAAAGCGTGGGACATCCAGCAGTCCTACCACCTCAGAAATAAAGACCAATGAGCCATCAAATCACATAGACCCAGCAGTAAGTTGGACGGACGAAGCAACCATCACTCTTGCGCCAGTGAGAGGTCGCGTCCGCTCTGCCCGGGCATGAATGCGGCACCGATTCTTTGGAGCGGTGCTGACCGTTTCGGGCGGGAAGCGCGCGCGGGCGATGGAGGGGCTTTGGGTGGGCCAGGCTGGTCAGGAGCGGGCGTGGCAGCTGTCCGCATGTCCCTACCGGAGACGCCCGAAAACGAGAGGATGCACCGAGTCTCGCAGCTAAAATCGTACACTACACACCATGTCTCTGTAGGAGTAGGTCGATCTGTCGCACTCTCTAACACACACATGCTGTTAAACACACACACGCACACACACACACCTTGGTCCCGTTGCACCTTCTAACGTGACTTATTACACCTAGACGGAGGGAGTAGTAAGTATACGAGATACGGTGGCACACTGACTTAAGTCGAATACAAGTGCCCAAAATTTGTGTGCATGTTATAATAAGGATTCACTTAAAATAGTACGTGAGCGAACAGAGGGATCAATTGGACAGTGTTCCCGAGCAGTAGCGAGATGTGTGAGGTAAGATACACCGCTGGCGCTTTTAATTTTTCTTATTAATTTGTTTGTTTCACCCTCTGACTGGTGGGACCCAACGTACTACATGGAGAGAGGTAAGGTGACTAAGGCTGCATTATTTCTGCACCACTGTGGATAGTCTTACCACCAAAGCCACATGACACGATTATGATTGAAATCCCAATGACTCCCACACACACAAAAAAAACACGGCATGCTTGTCACACGAATGCAGGAATGTATAAAAGGTTATTTTTCTCTCGTTGAACATAACGGGAGGGTTGTGTAGCTGGTTAGCCTATTCGCTCATCAAACTTAAGGTCTCGGGTTCGATAACTACACTTGAGCATAATTTTTGCCAGGAGGATTCTTTGACTGGTCAAAATGTTTTCTAGGGTTTGCACGCTTCACACTCTCTCTCCAGTATATATATACACGCTGGAGCCTCAGCGCTTGTAGTTGCTCTCTTCACACTCTCTCGCCCTCTCCCGCTGGAGCCTCAGTGCTTGTAGTTGCTCTCTTCACACTCTCTCGCCCTCTCCAGATCTAAACAAGACTTCGTTGGCCTCTCAATCCCCTCACTGCTGCTCAAAGAGCCGGCAGGATCCGTCCGCCAGGAAGGGAAGGAGGCTTAATGTTGTCGCCGTCGGCGAGGGAGGGCATCCACTACCGGCGCAGCTGTTCACTTTCCACCCAGCGGTGGCGCGGGAGGGCCTCCGGCCCCTTCTTCTTTGCCGTCGTCCCGTCGCCCACCGAACCACGCCCCAAGAACCTTAAGGTATATTTTACGTACTCCACATGCATTGCTCTAGCTGCATGTATACCATGAACCTAGGACGTGGTTCAAAGAGGAAAGGAGTGGGGGAAAGTAGTGGGAAAAGTTGTATATAGCATGAATCTAGGACGTGGTTCAAAGAGGAAATGAAGGGGAAAGTTGTATAGCATGAATCTAGGACGTGGTTCAAAGAGGAAAGGAATGGGGGAAAGTAGTGGGGAAAGTTGTATCGCATAAATCTAGGACGTGGTTCAAAGAGGAAAGGAAGGGGCGAAAGTACTAGTTCAAAAAGGGAAGGAAGGGACAAGGTTGTAGAGTTTGAGCAGGACTAGATTTGCTGCGCTCACATAGGGAAAGGTGTCTAAAGATAACAAAACTGGGACCAACACAAATATGCTCCTTGGTTGTTTGTTCTTTGTTGCAACAGACTGTGCATGACCACAGTACATCGGTAGATGCACATGGTGCTGGTGCGTCCACTGTCCCGTGCAACTCATTAGCTGTTGTTAATCTAAGGCCCTGTTTGGTTAAAAACTCCCTAGTCCCTACCTGCTTGGTTCCAGGGACTAAACATGGACTAGAGGTTATTAAATGACATGCTAAAAGACCATGTTACCCCTAGTAATGAACTAATAGAAACAAGGTGCGATGCGTGGCAGGGGCAACTGTTGGAAAAAGTCCCAAAAAGACTCCCTCGGGGTCTTCTTTCTTTAGTCCCAAATGCCCACTTTTAGTCCCTAAAAGTCCCTCCTGTTTGGTTTAGATGGGACTGACACGGAGTTTTTTTAGTCCCTACACCAAAATGTCCCTGTAAACAAACACCCTCTAATAATGCCGCTGGAAAATTGATGCAATGCCACAGTTAAAAGCAAATTACATGTTTAACGAATTTTATTGTTAATATAATCTCTATGTTAATATTAATCAATGCCACCGTTTGAGAAATGCTACTGTCTTGCTTTCTTTCCCATTTAGATAAGGTAGATGCTTCTTTTTGTTGGCTTCTGTGTCATCCACCGTTATTGACCACTAATTGTTTCCTTTGCACCTCTGTGTAAACAGGGTTATCTACTTCACCTCGTTGCCATTGTGACCTTTTGTTGCACTGCACAAAACACTTTTGTTTTAAGAGTGTTTTGTGCAGTTCAACCAAAATGTCACACCGACAACGTTGCTTGATTGCTTGATCTTAGTGGAACTGCACAAGAGGAGATCTTACTTCCTATCCGTTAAGGCGAATTTGGTTCAGATCTTCTTCTTGTGAGTTGTTTGAATTCCGCATCATGAGAGGTCAGTACTAGCCTTCTTTCACATGATTCTGCAGTGTGCTTTCATATGTTGTGCTACTTGTACGATAATGTTGCTTGATTTTAGTGAACTGCACAAATGGAGACAAGACTTCCAATCTGTATGTGCACCGTAATATCCCATTGAGGTAAGATAAGGATATTTCACAACTGCTGGCCTGTATTTTGCCACTTTCATCAGAAAAAAGTTTAGTACTATACTTGTGCTCCCTAATTGACATGCCAAATCTTACATTGAAGGTGAAGCTTGTCTGTTATTGAACCAAGTGATGAAGGGGAAGAACAAGCGGAAGAAAAACAAAAATCAACTCCCGGTGCTGTAATGAAGCACTGGAACTGTGATGACACAAGTAATGATATAGTTTTGCATCTTAATTTATTGCTATGGCTGGAACGAGCAATTGTTTTGCCACTGATTTGATGCCATACGTAATTATCTCTACTTGTGCAAACAGGGATCTTCTTTGAAGATACCATATGTTTTAGTGGAACTGCACAAGAAGATGTTGGAAACATTAAACTAATCGAGGAGTATATAGTAAGCATGGCCACCCCCATAGATAGCAACAGATGGTTCCAGAGAAGCGCTTCATCTGTATGCTCTACACAATCAGCCTCCTGACAAAGGTTGGTACTCGCCCACTGATTTCATCCATATGATTGAGCTTTGTCATCTCTATTGGTGTTGTGCTACTATTTAGATACTGTCATGAAAAAGTGGTATTGTCCTTGAGAAGTGCTTCATCTGTGATGTTTTAAATATTTCCTTTCCTTTTTTTCGAGCAAACAGGGATGCTAGCATTTAGTAGTCCTCTTGTCTTTGCACAACAGGATCATCTTCCTCTGAAGAAGAATATGGAGTACGTGAAGTGACTAGTTCCGATTATGCCAGGATGAAGAAGCCCTGTCTATCTTCTCATCAGAAGGAGCAGTTGAAGGATGGTTACATTACTCCCCACAAGACCAAACTAACTTCAGCTCAGAAGGACTGACAAATCTCCATTTTTTTGCTGTGATGCGCGAGTACAATGTTGTTCTAGGATTCTTTCTGGTGAGTTCCATTTTTCTAAAAGTGTGCTCTACATGGACCATGTATGTGCCTGTTGAAACTGTCAATTCATAGTACAGTTTGCTTTATACTAATCACTTTTTTGTATTTGTGCAAACATGGGTGCTCAGCTTGATTTCAATGGGAACTACACAAAATGTTCATGAATACATAGAATCATTCATTTCCACCACAAGAAAGGAGGTGCCCATAAGTTTAAGGCGTTGCAACATATAAGGGCGAAATCATACAAGCTACGCGCAAATTTGGTTGAATTTGGTGGAACTGCACAAAAAGAACAGCTGGTTTATTTAGCATGAGGTCCCATGTCAACGTCCAAACTGATGGCAAACCTTGCCCATTCCACAATCGTAGGCATTTGATATTTTGGAAAGGGACAACCTTCTCAAATTTTGCTCATTGATTTTAGCAAGATATGCGTTTGATATTTTCGAATGGAACGCCCTTTGCTGTCAGCAGCGTCGATCAATTTTTTTCTTTATTCTTTAGTTGTGAAGTAAATATTGCCTCTGACATGTGAGTCACTCAGATGCATAATCATCGATTGTTTTGAATGTTCTCTATGAATTGCCAGGCCTGTGTGTTTGATTGCAATGTACAGAAACACTAAAAAGCTGCTCAAACTCTTTGTACTCCTTTTGTTCCTTTTTACTTCGCACATTGTGAAAGTGCATACTTTTTTGTATAAGATTGGTCAAAGTAGAGATACTTTGACTGCAGACAAAACTTGTATGCAGACTAGAAAGGACCGGAGGGAGTACATGTGAAACTGCTGCAAACGAGGTGATCACCCTGGGAATAATGCTAGTACGTATTGTTTTGCATGTTCATCCAATGCCAGTGATACAGGAATTCGAACTAATCGAAATAAATTCATTCATACACGGTCGGATTTCATATAAACATGCCGGATTTCATTACATTTCATACATTCTTCAACTAAAAAGGGGTGCGCTGGAGGTATAATTAATTAACTGAAGCTACCCACCTGTGTCCCGCTGAGCCGAATAGAAGCTTCAGTGACTTAACTGCAGGTGCAGTTGCGTAACTGACATGTGGCTTTTTGGGCCCACATGTCAGTCATCCAACTGCACCAGCAGTTAAGTAGAAGCAGCGTTCTTCTCCAGCGCAGCTCTCCGACTCCACGTCGCCGCCAAGAAGCTAACCGGCCGTCAATGGTCAACCCGCCTAGCTTGGCTTCAACCGGAGGGTAGCAGTGGTGGCCTTACTTGGACCCGAGCGGTGGCGACCTACCGTGTTCTACTCTTCCTCGTTTTCTGTGTGGCGCGGCCTCGTTTGCAGCGGGGCGGGGCCTCGGCGGAGCCGGCGATGTCCTCTGTCTCGTTGCCGGCTGGTGGCGCCTCAGCGGAGCAGTGGAAATCCTCCCCCACGTTGCCGGCAGGGTGGGGCCTCGGCTGAGCCGGCGATGTCCTCTGCCTCGTTGTTGGCGGGGCGGGGCCTCGGCAGAGCCGGCGGTGTCCTCTGCCTTGTTGTTGGTGCCGCGGGGCCTCGGCGGAGCCGGCGGTGTCCTCTGCCTCGTTGTTGGCGCCGCGGGGCCTCGGCGGAGCAGGCCCTCGTCGACGCCAGCGGAGCGGGGACTCGTCGGAGCCAGCATTGTCCTCTGCCTCGTCCTCGGTCTCGCCAAACAGCGCCTCACCCACTTCATCGCCCTCTTTGCTAGCCTCTTTGTAGGCGGCCGCAGCCTTCGCCACCCGCAAGCGGTACCGCCAGCGCTCGAGGCGGCCCTTGCGGGTGGAGCGGTACAATTCGAGCCGTGCCTCCTGCTCCGCCCGCTCCGCGGTGATCTGCTCCTCCGCCTGCAGGTGCTCTTGGAGGAGATGGTGGTTGTAGGCAGCGTCGGCCTGCGCCTCTCGGAACTGCTCCTCACGCATCTGCCTCACCCTGTCCATATATTGGGCACGGGCCTCGCCGATGGTCATGGTGCAATGCACCGGCGAGGATGGCGCGAAGGAGGGGGTTGGCGCCGGATCATCGACTACCATGTTCTCCATTGGGACGTCGTCGTCCTCCGGCTGCCTGCCGGCCAGCCGGTCGGCAGCAATGGCTGCCATCTCCTTGTGGTCCGTCGTCCGCTTGTCCCGAAGAGCGCTGGAGCGCGAGGAAGCCATGGTGGGCAGTAGTGGTGTGGACAGGAGAAAGGGAACATATGCGGATGACTGCGGCTATGGCCGGCGCAGCAGTTTATATAACAATGGTGGGCGGACGGAGGGACGGACGTGTGGCGCCGGAGTAGCCGCCTCGGCAACCGCGTATCATTAATGTGTGCGGTAGATGGACGGACGGACGACATTTGGGTCATCGGCTGCACCGGGAAGCGGGGCGACCGGCGCTGACTGTTTCGGGCGGAAAGCGCGCGCGGGCGAGGAGATGACTTTACTTGGAGAGGATGACAATGGGGACCCACCAGGTCCATAGCCTCACGTACGCAAGTGCCTCCTTATTATATATATATAGCTATAATTTATTTTGCTTCCTCCTTGTTTCCTGACATCACGGTCCCACACTATTGTCAACCTATGTACTCCCTCCTTTCCGGTTTATAGGGCTTATCTCAAAATTTTAGTTTTTCCATTTTATAAGGCTCAATTTGGTTGTTTTCCATTATATGTTTAGATTCCAAGGTGCATTAAATCATTGCATGCAAGTATTAAGAGAAAATTGACCAATGCATGTACTTTATGCATGCATACATTGCAATTAATGCATTGATAAACATATTTTTGAGATAACAAGAGCATTAATTTGGTGCTTTTGCAAAACTACAAAAAGTATTCCACGACTCGCCATCTACCTTGATTGGTGAGATTTTTGAATTGAGCATTATAAACCGGAAAGGAGGGAGTAGTCAATAAACGAGAGAATTGCACAAGAAGCGGCCGACAGTTGGGACCAAGCAGCTCGAGCAGTATTTGTGTTTTTGAGGTGTGAGCACTGTAGAGTTTTTTGATGTTTACCCCAGATATTAATTTTTCTCCTCTGAACAACAACGAAAACATCGCTGCAGGTATTAACTGGGCGGGCTGTGGCCCATCTAGCCCACGCCAGATATCGAGCCCAGATATTAATTTTTTTTCAAGCTGAAAATGGCTAGCCCAGCCATACTTTTTTAGGAATACCCAGGCAAGGTCAAGTTGTTATTCTCTGCCCCGCTGGGCTGCTTTCCTAGGAGGGATGCATTAGGCTTAACAAGAAAATGGGCTTTAAGAAATAATAAATGGGATGTAATTATAAAAACTGGGTAGTAACTATAAAAAATGCACCAAACAGTGATTACTTTATAAAATATTATTTTTGGATATTGAAAATTTTAATTTCATTAATTGTTGCGAGCGCAATGTTTCATTGGATTTTTACATAATATAAATTTATATTGAAATTGTAATTAATCTGACTAGAAATTTTGGGATAAAAATATTCGGATCCCATGAAAATGTGGGAAATTTTTATTGAATTCTGTTTTGAACGGTTGGTTGAAATGGGTAGTACTTTTAACAAACTGTAAATGGGCTGTAGTAAATTCCATTAGAATTCAAAAATGGGCTACACATTCTTACAAATCTCAAATGGGCTATAAGTTCTCTGCCACACACTTCTGGCCTTACTAAGTTGACACGTCCCCTAAAAAAACAGAGTTGACGTGTATGCAAGGCTTTGTCAACTTATAGTCAACACACGGTTCTAGCAGCAGTGGCCGTTGGATGTCCATCCAACGGATGCCGTGCTTCTTCAATCTCGGATATTCTAGCTACACCCGCCCAAAAAATGATTCCTCCCCCTGACATCTGGGGCGCACCGTTTCGGAAGCTGACCTGTGGGCCTACTAAGTTGACGTACCAAGAGCTTTGTCAACTTAGTCAATATAAACGATTCTAGCTGCAGTGACCGTACGATGTCCATCCAACGGCCGTCGTGCTTCTTCAACCTCTGGTCTTCTTGCTCCAGCCGCACAAAGCAGCGCCGGTCGTGCCGCCTGCTCCTGCCTCCCGTGGCCGGCTGTGCTGCCACGGAGGCCTCACCGCCCCCTACTACTCCCACCGCTGGCCAGGCCATCCCTCCACTCACCCACACCCCCTGTTATTCTGCGGCGACGGCAGCGCAGTCGACCAGTGAACCCTCGTACTCCTCTTCGCGTGTGCATCCACTGCCACATCTTCCCCGGCTCCAGTCGTCCCCTTCCTAGGACTCGCCGTCGTCCACCGCCGTGGTGCTCTCGGCGCGGCATGGTCAACGTGGTCAAGGAACAACTTCCATCGGACGTGGACTGTACGTGGAGAGGCTGACAGCTGGGTCCACGGCAGCCGCAAGGAAGTGCCTCCTTATTACGCGCAAAATAATTATTCCTCCACCTGACAGCGAGGACCCACCGGACGGGCCACCGTATTTCGTGAAAAAAATGATTCGCCCCCTGACTCCTTGGACCCACGAGCTACATCTTCGCACGCAAGGAAGTGCGTCCGGGAAAAAAACGATTAGCCCCCCTGACTACTAGGACCCATCAGCTACATCTTCGCACGCAAGGAAGTGTGTCCGAAAAAAAACGATTCGCCCCCGACTGCTGGGACCCACCAGCTACACCTTCATACGCAAGGAAGTGTGTCCGGGCAAAAAAAAAGATTCGCCCCCCCTGACTGCTGGGACCCAGCAGCTACACCTTCGCACGCAAGGAAGTGCGTCCGGGCAAAAAAAACCAAAACGATTCGCCCCCTGACTGCTGGGACCCACCAGCTACATCTTTGCAGGCAAGGAAGTGCCTGACAGTCAGGACCCACCTGGTCGAAGCGTACGTAGCGTTGTCATCCTGGTCGCGAACGTGTACGTACATATATACTGGTGGATGTAGAGGCGCGCACGTGTCATAGTAGAGGCGCGCACGTAGCACGTACACGTACGTACAACGGCCAGGGTGCAAGAAAGAAAATACGGCCACGTATGTGTACATACGGGCGGGGTCTCGAACGCCTACTCGCGCATACGTATGGTGAGGGCTCGTGTACATGGCTGGGTCGTAACGGAGAAACAGCGTCGTGGTCGTGTTCATGGGGAGGCAACATAATGCGTCGTGTTCATGGGGAGGCAACGGAATGCGTCGTATTCATCGGGAGGCAACGGAACGCATGGGAGCCAACCGGCTGGGTCAGAACGGAATGCGTGGTCGTGTTCATCGGGAGGGCTTGGAAGGAATAGGCGATGGAAACGAGGCCTGGCGTATCGCACAACAGAGGAAACAGACCTCCTATGTTCGGAACAGGGTCCTATTGATCAGGAGGGGTGTGGCGTACCACAAAACGGAGGAAACCGACCTCCTGCGGTCGAAACAGGGGTCCTGTTGATCTGGAGGGTGTGGCGTACCGCAAAATGGACGAAACGGACTTGTGTTGGAGTGCTATGGTCGAAACAGGGGTCCTATTGATCGGGAGGGGTGTGGCGTACCGCAAAACAGACGAAACGGACTTGTGTTGGAGCACTACGGTCGAAACGGGGGTCCTGTTCATCGGGAGGGGTGTGGCGTACCGCAAAATGGGACTCCACGGGATACTGTTCATCTCCACCGTCGACCTCCTCCAGCCTCCACGGGCTACCGTCGACCTCCTCCATCCTCCACGGGCTCCTGTTCATCTAGCCTCCACCGCGCGCTACTCCATCGGCTACTGTTCAACCACCCCTCCACCGTCTAATGTTCATCCAGCCCTCCACACCACGGGCTCCTGTTCAACCACCCCTCCACGGGCACACCTCCACCGTCTACTGTTCATCCAGCCCTCCACACCATGAGGTCCTGTTCATCTAGAGGCAACGCCACCGCTCACTGTTCATCCACCCCTCCCCCCGCAACACTCACTGTTCATCCAATCGATCGGCTTTAGTTAGCAGCAGTAGCGAAGGAATCGCTCGATCGGGTTCAATTGACAGCCATCGATCGATCGCTCGGGTTCAGTAACGCGTAGCCTGCAGTGCAATCGCTCGGGTTTATTTAGAGCCCAATGCCTCGCTCGGGTTCAGTTAGAGCCAACGCCTCGCACACACGCGCATACCTGTACGAGAGATATGCGCATCGCTCGGCCCCCGACCTCCCACCGTAACCGGCAACTCCCCGAAATTTTCCTCCCCCTCGCTTCTACCATGGTTTTTTCCATCATGGACGGCCCAAAGAATGTCATGCAGCTGCGTCTCCGGCACGCCCAGGACGAAAAGCCCATTTTCTGTCATGATTTTTTGTCATAGAAGTAGGAGCCCACAACATCTACGATCATACTGGGTTTTTGTCGCAATTATCGTCATAGAAGTGTCATATGTATGACAGAAAAAAAAATCGTTCGTCCCAAAATGTCACGGATGTGTCTTTTTTTGTAGTGATACCAAGTACCCATCACAAACTCATCTCCCTCGCATTTACAATATTTGCCATTTGCCTCTCGTTTTCCTCTCCCCCACTTCACCCTTGCCGTTTTATTGACCCTCTCTTTCCCAATCTTCTCCTCTTTTTCCTCACTTTCGTTTATCGTTATGTCTGAAATTGGGGAGATTGTCGTCAATATGGACAACCATGATAACATGGAAAATTCTGATGCTCCGGCTGAAGAACCCCCTATCTTGCATACTAAAAAGTTTCGAATCGGTAGTGGTAACATTATTGGAAAAGGTGTTATTCAAGATTTCTTTACTTGTGCTGGAGCTTTACCTTCCATGGGTGGTTCTATTCTTCATAGAACTAGTAGTCTTGCGGATGCTATCGCTATGCTTGTAGTGAAACTTGAAAGACAATTTATGCATATGCATCCTTGCATACAAAGAATTTTCCTAGAATTTTCCAATATTGAGCATTCTTCTTTAAACACGATGTTACTATATTTTTGGCTCATGAGTTTAGATTTATAATAAGAGAGGCCAAAGAAATATTTGCGCACTATAGGGTGGATGTCGGTCGTCCTCCCATAGAAGCGGTCCTCTTTGATCAAGAGGAAATTAGGCGTTTTCAATCTTCGGACTATGTTGCTTTCAATGAAAACCTTAGAAAAAAAGGTTCCTATCAATGTCTTGGTTGATAGAATTTCTGAACTTAATAATGATTTTGCTCTTCGAAATAATGAGCTAGGATACTCTCTTGAGTATAGGCTCACGAGATTTTGTCAAAAGAATGCTTTTAGTGATGAATTTGTTGTGCATTATGAAGGGCCATAGGAGGAACCCGTTCCTCCTGAGATTGATCTTGGGGACTTCTGTCCCGCTAAATTTAGCCCTTTTGATTACTTTTGTTTGCCTCAAAGAAAACTTGCTGCCGAACGTAGAGAATATGAGATGAGTTTTCAAGATCTATCTTATTATTATGGCACTACTTAGATCTATCTTCACTTTTATGCCTAGCTAGGGGCGTTAAACGATAGCGCTAGTTGGGAGGCAACCCAATTTTCTTTGTGTTTTTTGTTTTTGTTTCTGTTTAGTAATTAATTTTGCATCTACCTTCTGTTTAGATGTCTTCTAATTAGTGTTTGTGCCAAGTAGAACCTACAGGATAACCTATGATGTTAGTTGATTTGATTCTGCTGAAAAACAGAAACTTTGCACGCACGAATTTAGTTTTTTAAAATCACAAAAACGTGCTTTTGAGTCGATTGGCTTTGTTGCTGATCAATAGACAAATTGTCCAGGACTTCCTATTTTGGTAGGATTTTTAGAGTTCCAGAAGTTTGCGTTAGTTACAGATTGCTACAGACTGTTCTGTTTTTGACAGATTCTGCCTTTCGTGTGTTGTTTGCTTATTTTGATGCATCTATGGCTAGTAAAATAGTTTATAAACCATAGAGAAGTTGGAATACAGTAGGTTTAACACCAAAATAAATAAAGAATGAGTTCATTACAGTACCTTATGTGGTGGTTTTGTTTTCTTTCACTAACAGAGCTTATAAGATTTCCTGTTGAGTTTTGTGTTGTGAAGTTTTCATGTTTTGGGTAAAGCTTTGATGGACTATGGAATAAGGAGTGGCAAGAGCCTAAGCTTGGGTATGCCCAAGGCACCCCAAGATATTCAAGAGTAGCCAAAAGCCTAAGCTTGGGGATGCCCCGGGAAGGCATCCCCTCTTTCGTCTTCGTTCATTGGCAACCTTACTTGGAGCTATATTTTTATTCGCCACATGATATGTGTTTTGCTTGGAGCGTCGTGTATTATATTAGTCTTTGCATTTTAGTTTACCACAATCATCCTTGCTGTACACAACTTTTGGGAGAAGCCTACTTGATTGAATTTATTAGAATATGCTATGTGCTTCACTTATATCTTTTGAGCTTGATAGTTTTTGCTCTGGTGCTTCACTTATATCTTTTAGAGCATGGCGGTGGCTTAATTTTATAGAAATTACTAGTCTCTCATGCTTCACTTATATTATTTTGAGAGTCTTTTAGAACAGCATGGTATTTTCTATGGTTATAAAATTGGTCCTAGAATGGTAGGCATCCAAGTTGGGTATAATAATAACTATCATAGGAAGTGAATTGGATGCTATGATCAATTTGATACTTGATAATTGTTTTGAGATATGGAGGTAGTGATATTAAAGTCATGCTAGTTGGGTGATTATGAATTTAAAGAATGCTTGTGTTGAAGTTAGCAAGTCCCATAGATGGCACGTATGGTTAAAGTTGTGTAACAAATTTGAAACGTGAAGTGTACCTGGCTTGTGCATCCTTATGAGTGGCGGTTGGGGACGAGAGATGGTCTTTTCCTACCAATCTATCCCTCTAGGAGCATGCGCGTAGTGCTTGATTTTTGATGACTTCTAAATTTTTGCAATAAGTATGTTCTTTTGACTAATGTTCAGTCCATGGATTATACGCACTTTTACCTTTCCACCTTTGCTAGCCTCTTCGGTACCGTGCATTGCCCTTTCTCACCTTGAGTGTTGGTGCAAACTTCGCCGGTGCATCCAAACCCCGTGATATGATACACACTATCACACATAAACCTCCTTATATCTTCCTCAAAATAGCCACCATACCTACCTATTATGTCATTTCCATAGCCATCCCGAGATATATTGCCATGCAACTTTCCACCGTTCCGTTCATCATCATCATGACATACTTTACTTTTGTCATATTGCCATTGCATGATCATGTAGTTGACATCGTATTTGTGGCAAAGCCACCATGCATAATATTTCATACATGTCACTCTTGATTCATTGCACCATCCCGGTACACCACCGGAGGCTTTCATATAGAGTCATATCTTGTTCTAGTTTCGAGTTGTAATTCATATGTTGTAATCAATAGAAGTGTGATGATCATCATTATTAGAGCATTGCCCAAAAAAGAAAAAGAAAGAAAAGGCCAAAAAGAAAAAAAGAAAGGCCAAAGAAAAAAAAGAAAAAGAAAAAAAGAAAATAAATAAAAAGGGTAATATTACTATCTCTTTTTCCACACTTGTGCTTCAAAGTAGCACCTTGTTCTTCATGTAGTGAGTCTCATATCTTGTGCTTCAAAGTAGCACCTTGTTTTTCATATACTGAGTCTCATATGTTGTCACTTTCATATACTAGTCGGAATTTTTCATTATAGAACTTGGCTTGTACATTCCTACGATGGGCTTCCTCAAATGCCTTAGGTCTTTGTGAGCAAGCAAGTTGGATGCACACCCACTAGTTTTCTTTTGTTGAGCATTCATTTATAGCTCTAGTGCATCTATTGCATGGCAATCCCTACTCATGTTGACATCAATTGATGGGCATCTCCATAGCCCGTTGATTATCCTCGTCAATGTGAGACTTTCTCCTTTTTTGTATTCTCCCCACAATCCCCATAATCAGATTCTATTCCACCCATAGTGCTATATCCATGGCTCACGCTCATGTATTGCGTGAAGGTTGAAAAAGTTTGAGATTATTTAAGTACGAAACAATTGCTTGGCTTGTCATCGGGGGTGTAGAATTTGGGAACATCTTTGTGTGACGAAAATGAAGCATAGCCTAACTATATGATTTTGTAGGGATGAACTTTATTTAGCCATGTTATTTTGAGAAGACATGATTGCTTTGATTAGTATGCTTGAAGTGTTACTATTTCTTTTATCAATATGAACTTTTATTTTGAATCATTTGGATCTGAACATTCATGCCACAATAAAGAAAATTACATTGAGAATTATGCTAGGTAGCATTCCACATCAAAAATTCTGTTTTTATCATTTACCTACTCGAGGACGAGCAGGAATTAAGCTTGGGTATGCTTGATACGTCTCCAATGTATCTATAATTTTTTATTGTTCCATGCTATTATATTACCCGTTTTGGATGTTTATGGGCTTTATTTTACACATTTATATCATTTTTGGGACTAACCTACTAACCGGAGGCCCAACCCGTATTGTTGTTTTTTTGCCTATTTCAGTATTTCGAAGAAAAGGAATATCAAACGGAGTCCAAACGGAATGAAACCTTCGGGAGCGTGATTTTTGGAACGAACGTGATCCATAGGAATTGAAGTGCAAGCCAAGAAGCAGGCGAGGAGGCCACGAGATAGGAGGGCGCGCCCACCCCCTCTGGGCGCGCCCCCTGTCTTGTGGGCCCCTCGGGCGGCCACCGACGTACTTCTTCCTCCTATATATGCCTACATACCCCGAAAACATCGAGGGAGCAAACAAAACACAATTTCCACCACCGTAACCTTCTGTATCCGCGAGATCCCATCTTGGAGCCTTCGCTGGCGCTCCGCCGGAGGGGGAATCGACCATGGAGGGCTTCTACATCAACACCATAGCCCCTCCGATGAGTTGTGAGTAGTTTACCACAGACCTTCGGGTCCATAGTTATTAGCTAGATGGCTTCTTCTCTCTCTTTGGAGATCTATTCGATGTAAACTCTTTTTGTGGTGTGTTTGTCGAGATCCGATGAATTGTGGGTTTATGATCAAGTTTATGTATGAGAAATATTTGAATCTTCTCTGAATTCTTTTATGTATGATTCAGTTATCTTTGCAAGTGTCTTCGAATTATTAGTTGGGTTTGGCCTACTGGATTGATCTTTCTTGCCATGGGAGGACTGCTTAGCTTTGGGTGCAATCTTGCGGTGTCCTTTCCCAGTGACAGCAGGGGCAGCAAGGCACGTATTGTATTGTTGCCATCGAGGATAAAAATATGGGGTTTATATCATATTGCTTGAGTTTATCCCTCTACATCATGTCATCTTTCTTAATGTGTTACTCTGTTCTTTATGAACTTAATACTCTAGATGTAGGCAGGAGTCGGTTGATGTGTGGAGTAATAGTGGTAGATGCAGGCAGGAGTCGGTCTACTTGTCACGGACGTGATGCCTATATACATGATCATGCCTAGATAATCTCATAATAATTCGATTTTCTATCAATTGCTCGATAGTAATTTGTTCACCCACCGTAATACTTATGCTATCTTGAGAGAAGCCACTAGTGAAACCTATGGCCCCTGGGTCTATCTTTTATCATATAAACTTTCAATCTACTTTTATTTGCATCTGTCGGCATTCTGGGAATGGGGGTCCCCAGACTTGCCTGCCTGCGGCCTGCGGCGTGGCTCAAGTGGGGCCCAGTGCGGCCTAGCTTCATCAGCTCAAGCTCAAGACCCTCCCGAGGGGCCAAGCCTCGCAGGGAGGACGACAGGAAGCTTCCTCAGGAGCAGCCTCATCAGGTAGGCTCACGAGGAGGCGTTGAGATCAAGGCAAGGGTACCTCGCGAGGAGCCTGTGACCCAAGCCATGACGATCGAGACCAGGTGGGCATGAGGCGGGCGCTGGCCTGTGCAGTGTCCTTGTTTTCCCTTCGGTGCAAAGGGGGCAAGCACAGGCCAAGGCATCGGGCAAAGGTTACCGTTTCGGTTCAACAAGACCAAGACCAGCAGAACGGCAGGATGGAGGTCATCGTGCAGCCCAGGACGGCGTCATGGTCAGAGCCTTTGGCAGCCGGAGACCAACTTTAGTCAGGATAAGTGTACTAGATGTTCCCCTTCAAAATGGCCAATTGTTGGCGCCCTTCCCGCTCATTATTTGGGAAGAGGCCCAGGGCCTCCCTCTATAAATAGGACTAGCCACCACAAAGTAGAGGCAGCTAGAGGACAGATCAGCCAGAGAGATAGACTAGAGAGAGGCGACTGAACTTACCCAAGCAGTTCATCACACCAGCTCAAGAACAGCCCCTCGCGAGGATGTTCTCCCTTTGTACTGTTCATCATCAGCCCCCGAGGCAATCCACCACACCACACACTGGAGTAGGGTATTACACCACAATGGTGGCCTGAACCAGTATAAATCTTGTGTCCCTTGTGTGTTCTTCTTTCTAGCCTAGATCCTTTGCGAGACTTCGAGATGTGAGCTAGTGGGGGAAAGATCTTCGTGCGCACCCCAGAGTTCGAACCTCAAGGGTCTGCCGGAACCCGAAATCCAACATTTGGCGCGCCAGGTAGGGGTGCGCCAGAATCCTTCTTCCGCCGCCTCGCGTTCCGTCGCCTCGCCGTTCTGATGTCAAGCGACCTGACGGCCAACGCCGACCGCTGGGCGGCGTGGCCCGCCCATGCCGTGCCGCCGGCCCAGGGCGACCTCAACCTTGCGCCTCAAGCAGCTCACGCTCCGCAGGGCGCTACGGGGCGCGGGCGACACGGCCAAACGCCGCCTGCCCTCACACCACGGCAGATGCGGTCAGCAGCAAGAGCTTCGAACCACTCTGCGGCCACAGCGCCGCACACCCGACGGGAGCAGGCGAACTCCAAGGCCGCGCTCACGGCGGCCCGAGAGCTGCTACGGTGCCGGCTGCTGGAGGTCGGCCGCGACGTGTTGTTGGAGCGAGTAGCCGAGCTCCAGGACGCCGCCTCGGGAGCACCTCCTTTTTGCGTCCAGCTACCACCCCAGATCCAGGGCGGGTCGTATGGCGGCCCCATACGTGCCCACGCAACTCCGAGCGGACTCTAGGCCCTACTCAATGCCAACCCGGCCGTCAGCACCGGGCGTCAAGTCGCACCGGCCCCATCTCCGACCGGCGAAGGAGTGCACGCCGCGGCCTTCGGCCTCGACGGACCACCACGCCACCACCCTTAGACAACGCTCCAGGTCGGACTGCGTGGCATGTGGGGCACTATGGCGAGAACCGCGGGGCAGTGGCCCTAGAAGCTTATGTGCCCCACATGGTGGATCAAGAGTGCGCAATGGAAGAAAACCATGGCTCGTTCCTCGGGCCAGGCTGGGGCGAGGAGACACCAGAAGCTGAGCTCTTTCAGGAACCCCAAGAGGGCCATGACGATCGCGCCGGTGGCAGCAACTATCTGGTACCACTAATTCCTCAAGAGCAAGCTTATGCTAACCATGGGTCGCAGGAGGTACAGGTCGCCTCAGCAGATGGCTGCCCAATCCTGCAGCCTCTTACCCCTCGGGAGGAGGGCACTGGGGGCTGCAGGAGAGGGGCCAAGATCCGGGTTCGTCCCCGCGGCGATCGGCGCAAGGCGTTCTCAGGAGGTAGGCCCTATGCCGGGGAGGTGCCTCAGGGCCTACCCCCGGCAGAGGACCCGTGGTCGTCGGGGGAACCGCTGGCGACTGCTCTATCCCATTGGCGTTGCCCTTGGTCTCCGGCCACCGTCAATGGCGGTAGAGCGTGGTGCAAGGCGTGGCCCTCGTCTAGCGATGTGAAGCACGGCCGGTACCTGTGAAGAAGGCCCAGTGCCTGTGAAGCTCGCTGCCCCGTGACACTCACGTAATAATGAGTGGGGTTGTACACGCCCCGGAGTCTCCAGAGAGCCGCCCTCGGGCCTCGGGGGCTCCCGCTCACGCCCAGTGGCAGCACTTAGCTCTGCGCTGGTGAGAAGACATCAAAGACTAGACTAGGTGCCGGACGCGGCTTTTTTCTTTTTGCCTTTTCCCCTGTTGACAAGTTTCTTCGATTTGAATTTAAGTTGGATTTGAGTTTGCGATTTGCGTGTGTCTGGGGAAGGGGTGTTTAGTCTCGTTTGAGCAATCTCTAGTGTTCTGGTTTCGGCTTTGCGTCCAAAGTTAGCGTCAGCTGCCTCCCCTCGTGAGCCCCTCGCGAGCCGGGCCGGGCCAAGCACGTCTACAATCCGGACCTCTGTCGCCGCACCCTCTTCGGATGTTCTCATCGCAGGATCAACGGGTTCACCCAGAAGACACTCGAGGCGCTGCGGCCCCCAAAGGCCCGCTTGGCACTCGTCGGGGTCAAAAGGTAAACAAGCCAGCTAACCCATCACCGGGCCAGTAGCCAAGCTCACACGCAGCGTTATGCTTACCGGGGTACTGATTGCAAAACCTTGACATGAGGGGCTTCCCCTCCCAAAATGCTCTTACAATCTCCAGGGCGAGCCCGCACTTTCCTCATGCAGGGTAAACAGTGGCGACATACGATCAGTCAGACATATCACTCACCGCGTCTTCTGGGGCGCCTCCAGAGGTATCGCCGGCGTCGCTGGCATCATCACCACCACCGCCAACACCTCCGTCAGCACCAAGGTCGTCCACAACGCCGCCTTCATCGGTGGCCACGATCACGCCGTCATCATAAGATGCAAAGGCCCTGACGAGGGCGTCCATGTTGTCCCCCACCCATTGCGCCAGGTCGCCCCGGATGGCAATGGGCACAGGTGCGATGGCGGCATCAAAATCGAAGTGGGGATCCCGGTCCTGTAGATAAATGAAGACACGGGAGAAGGCACGCCCGAGCAAGGCTCGGCTCATCTCCTTGACAAGCCAACGAGACCTCTCAGGGCGGTTCTCCAGAAGCGTCACCACGTTAGTGAAATACTGGAGGTTGCCGGCATAGTTGGTCTCATGCGGCACCTCGGCGGCAGCCTCACAAATATTGCCCAGGGCCGTGTTGGCCCGTTCCCTGATCATTCGGAGCATGGGGGCATGCTCGTGCTCCAGAATTCACCGCTGACGGATTTCGTCCTTGTTCTGCTGTGCGATGGCCTCGGCACCATCAACCCTCTGTTGGAGAAGAAGCAGCTCGACGCGGGAAGAGGCCAGATCCGCCTGCGCTACGCCCAGGGCGGCTGCGGAGGAGTCCGCACCCTACGTCACTTCAGCCAGTTTAGCCCTGAGGGCCACGGTCCTACCCTCAGCCTCGGCCCTGATCAACTCCAACCTTGCTTCGTACTTGCGCTCGAGGTCCGAGCGAGCTTCCGCCACACGGCGGTCGACCTCTTCTTGGGCTCGGGCCTCGCGCACGGTGACGTCATCGCCCGCCTGTGTCACCAGGCACTCCCTCGTCTCCAATGGCTCGAGGTCAAGGTTGTGCTCGGCGGCCTCCAGCGTCAGCGCCTCCTCGCGCTTCTGGAGCTCTGCCTGGTCAACGGAAGCCCCCTTCAGTGACATGAGGGCCGCCTGGCGCAGTTCCACTTGCTCCTCCAGGGAGTTGCTCCAGTCTAGGAGCTCCCACGCGCGCTCCTCCGCCTCCCTGCGCTGTCGGTCTGCCTCCCGGGCCTCCTCGACGGCCTGGGAGCAGGCCTCTCGCGAGGCCACCAGCGACTCTTCAGCCTTCGCGTTATCAAGGTCACGCTAGTGACGCGCAAGGGTGACGGCTACCTTCAGCTTGCGCCTCTCCTCAATGAGGCGCAGGCCCTCGGCCTCGAGGCACGCATCCTCGCCAGCAAGCTCCGCCCCGATCCGGCTCACCGCATCTGCCGCCCCCTGGAAAAACTCTTGACGAAGGGCGCGGCGTTCACAAGCACGCCTGAGCACGTCTTCCATGTCACCCTCTGCCACTGGCGTACGCGAAGGGTGCTGAGGCGGCATGCCCCCTCCCGGCGCAGGGCTGGGGGCTGGCGCCCCAGCAATCGCCGAACGGACCTCGCCAGGAGCCTGGCCTGGCGCCGGTCCGTCCCCAAAAGAGGAGCTCAGGACTGACTTCAGCCAATCACCATCCATGATCAAGGAAGGAGCACGGGGCAAGCTGGCTGTACCCCAGGAGAACTCGTCAAGGGAGGACAACAGGCGCGCAGGCTCGAGGTGCCCAGCGGGACGGGCCACTTCTCCGACCGGCCGAGTGGCAGGGGCGCCGCTCGAGCTTGGCGCGCCGAGGGTTAGTAGAGAGGACAAAGCTTGGGGGGATGGCTCCTTCACCGTCTCCGCGAATTCGGTAGGAAGGGCCCTGAAAGGCCGTGGTCAGCTACGAGAATAGAGAGGTAAAGGAGCAAGGAGAGAAGAGGACTTACTCGTCCATGGCGAAGTACTTCCTGCGCTTCAACAGGCGGCAAGGGCGATCATCATCACCCAAGGCCTCCTTCCTCTTGCGGAGGGCCTTGAAGTCTACGCAAAACCGGCCTAAGCGCTCGGCGCAGGGGTCGGTCTATGGCATGGAAGAGGCGTAAAGGTGATCGACATCAAGGGGACCGGCCTGAGGGATGCCCACAAGCGCCGCCTCACGATGAACGGTCGGGACCTCGGGAGCGCAACCTCGGGAGCCGTCGGCCGCAGCTCCTCGTCTGCCACTGTTCCAGGACGGGCTTCGGGAGATGCCACCTTTGGGGCTCCGCGCAGCGTCCGCATATCAACATCACCGCCTTCAGCTCCCGGCGGTTCTCGTCTCCCCACTCCATCACCTGAGACAGAGCCGCTTTGGGCGACCGGAAGAGCAATCACAGCGACTGGATTCTCGCGGGGCCCCGTGAGGCCAGCTGGGCGGAGCCCCCACTCATCAAAGCTGGGCATCTGCCTCACAAAATTGGCCCTGCCCGAGCAAAGATACAAGAGGGAACCATCATGTCGAAGGCTGCCTGGGGAAGGATCGCCAGCCAGGACCCTGAGCACCGTCCTCAATGCTTCAGGCGCCAGGTCCTCCTCCTGAAGCTGCATGCGATCTTTGTGCCCTGTAAAGTCCCACATCCGGCGAGAGTGGCGCAGGAGAGGAGCAATGCGATGCTGGAGGAACTCCTTCACCACCTTGGGCGCCGTCACGTCGAGCACCCTGAAACTCTTGAAGCGGCTCCAGACGAAGGCGAGCCAAGGGCTCGTGAGTGTCTCATGGCCCCAGCCTGAGTTAGGAACAGCAGGCAAGGTCGGGTGCGAGAGCAGGGGGCTGGGCACCCCAACATCCACGTACAGCCACCGCTCTCTCAACCTGGCCTCAGAGGGAGGAAGGCTGAAATCAATCCCTGAAGCAGCCGTCTCTGGCACGGCGAGGAAGCTCACACACCCCGAGCATTGAGCGGGGTCACTCAGGCGCAAGGAGAAGAAGTGGCGCAGCAGGGCAACGGAAGGAGGAATGCCCACCATTGCCTCGCAAACAAAAGCAAAGACAGACAGGAGGTTAATGGACTCAGGACCAATGTGCATCATGTGGATCCGATAATGGGAGAGCACCACATTGAAGAAAACGGAAAAGGGGGGAACTAGACCCGCCCACAGGGCATCAACGAAGAACTGGACCTCCGTGACGACCCTATCAAAGGAGGCATGGGACGCAGGCCATACCGTGGTCCTGCCGCACTCATTGAAGATGGTGGCAAGAGCAAAGCGGACCTTGTTCAAGGCTTTAGGATTGAGTATGATGGACCGGTCAGCGGCGGGGGCCACCGCCGGAGGCGAGCGGGACGAAGGCGCGGGCTTCTTCTCCCTTTCCTTCTTCGTTGGCGCCATGGCAATGGGAAGGGGGGACAGTTCGAGTTGGATTGGAGGAGGAGGTTGGAGCCCAAGGAAGAGGGAAGGGCAGGAAGCACGCGGGCGGCGAAGGGGAATGGCTGTGTGCAACCGCAGGTCCGCCTAGCCAGGCGTGTAATGAGGCATCGTGGCGAAGCGGAGACTCCCACGTCCAATCAACTGCCACGCGGCACCCAAGGCTGCAGGCTATTGGGGCCCGCGGACTTGCCTCCTCGTGAGCCAAGTCCGGGCACGCCTTGCGCCCGGGGGCTACTGTCGACGTTCTGGGAACGGGGGTCCCCAGACTTGCCTACCTGCGGCCTGCGGCGTGGCTCAAGTGGGGCCCAGTGCGGCCCAGCTTCATCAGCTCAAGCTCAAGACCCTCGCGAGGGGCCAAGCCTCGCGGGGAGGACGACAGGAAGCTTCCTTAGGAGCAGCCTCATCAGGTAGGCTCACGAGGAGGCGGAGAGATCAAGGCAAGGGTACCTCGCGAGGAGCCTATGACGCAAGCCATGACGATCGAGACCAGGCGGGCGCCAGGCGGGCGCCGGCCTGTGCAGTGTCCTTGTTTCCCCTTCGGTGCAAAGGGGGCAAGCACAGGCCAAGGCATCAGGCAAAGGTTACTGTTTCGGTGCAACAAGACCAAGACCAGCAGAACGGCAGGATGGAGGTCATCGTGGATCCCAGGACGACATCATCATCAGAGCCTTTGGCAGCCGAAGACCAACTTTAGTCAGGATAAGTGTACTAGATGTTCCCCTTCAAAATGGCCAATTGTTGGCGCCCTTCCCGCTCATTATTTGGGAAGAGGCCCAGGGCCTCCCTCTATAAATAGGACTAGCCACCACAGAGTAGAGGCAGCTAGAGGACAGATCGACCAGAGAGATAGACTAGAGAGAGGCGACTGAACTCACCCAAGTAGTTCATCGCACCAGCTCAAGAACAGCCCCTCGCGAGGATGTTCTCCCTTTGTACTGTTCATCATCAGCCCTCGAGGCAATCCACCACACCACACACTGGAGTAGGGTATTACACCACAATGGTGGCCTGAACCAGTATAAATCTTGTGTCCCTTGTGTGTTCTTCTTTCTAGCCTAGATCCTTTGCGAGACTTCGAGACGTGAGCTGGTGGGGGAAAGATCTTCGTGCGCACCCCAGAGTTCGAACCTCAAGGGTCTGCCGGAACCCGAAATCCGATAGCATCTTTTCTTTTCTCATCTATCTTATAAAATACCAAAAATATATTTATCTTATCATACTATCTCTATCAGATCTCACTTTTGCAAGTGGCTGTGAAGGGATTGACAACCCCTTTATTGCATTGGTTGTGAGTTCTTTGTTTGTTTGTGTAGGTGTGTGGGACTTTTGAGGAGCCTCCTACTGGATTGATACCTTGGTTCTCAAAAACTGAAGGAAATACTTACGCTACTATTGCTGCATCACCCTTTCCTCTTCAAGGAAAACCAACGCAATCTCAAGACATAGCAATGTCTCATGCTTCACCAACCGATGCTCTACATGTCGCAAAGCTAAGTCTAAAGCTCAATCCCATGGTCTTTACATGCCTCTTCCTATTCCTTACCAACCTTGGGAAGACATTAGCATGGATTTTGTACTTGGTTTGCCTAGAACTCAAAATGGCAAGGATTCCATGTTTGTTGTTGTGGACCAATTTTCTAAGATGGCACATTTCATTCCTTGCAACAAGATAGACGATGCTTCACATGTTGCCAATCTCTTTTGTAGGGAAATCTTGCGACTCCATGGAGTACCAAAGACAATCGTCTCGGACCGCGACATCAAGTTCTTGACTTACTTTTGGAAGACGCTATGCGCCAAGCTCGGAATCAAGATCTTGTTCTCGTTAGCATACCATCCTCAAACCGACGGCCAAACGAAGGTGACGAACCGTACACTCTCCACTCTACTTCGCGTGTTGATCAAGAGGAACATCAAGGAGTGGGAGGCGTGCGTACCCATCGCCGAGTATTCCTACAACCGCGCAAGACATTCGACTATCGACAAGTCCCCCTTTGAGGTCGTATACGGCTTCAACCCGTTGTCCCCATTGGACATTCTACCTCTTCATATACAAGAGTGCACAAACCTCGACGCGAGTGCACGAGCAAGTTATCTCAAGAAGAATCAAGAAGATACAAGGCACACCATCGAGCACCAAGTACAACGACTAGCAACCAAGCTCAATGTCAACAAGCAACCCATGATATTCAACATTGGAGATCTCGTGTGGCTACACCTTCGCAAGGACCGCTTCAACAACGAACGCAAGTCCAAACTCCTACCTCGAGCCGATGGACCCTTCAAGGTGCTAGCACGCTACAACAACAACGCCTACAAGATCGACCTCCCACGAGACAAGTACAACATGAGTGACATCTTCAATGCCAAAGACCTCTCACCATACCATGGTGATGAAACTTTCGGTCTGAGGTCGGATCTTTCCCAGGGGGGGGGGAGATGATTCGGAGCATCCCTCAATCATCCCCATGGACGTACCTACATCTCCCTCGACACCACTTGGACCCATGACAAGAGCTCGAGCAAAGGCTATTGAAGATAAGATGAACTCGCTCCTCTCCGAACTCCCTCTCTCTATGCACAAGACATGGCTACTACCACATACGGAGACTCCATGTGTGATCAGGTGCTTGGAAGAGAGCCACGGAACAGCTACATTCAATTGCCAAGATGGCGAGGACACCAAGCATGAAGATCAAGAACAAGAGCTGCTTTGGAAGCTATAGGCTCCGGACGACCGGCCCAGCCCGAATGTCCGACCCCTGGAGGTCGCTACAGCCAAAGGAAGAGAGGCCAGCCAAAGCTACAGGCTCCGGACGACCGGCCCAGCCTGGACGTCCGACGACTCCTAGGCTCCGGACGACCGAGCCCCTCCGGACGTCCAACACTTCACCAACAGAACCAAAATTATGGAAATCCGAAGAAGTCCGGACGACCGTGGAAACGACCACAGAACAGAATTTACGGACGTCCGAAGATCTATGGACGACCGGGCCGTCCGGAGCCTCCGGACGTCCGACGTCCACCGGACGTCCGACCCCTGGCTGCGCCCAGTTACGGGCTGATGCCCATGTACCCCTTCACTTCGCCCCTCATTTGCACTATGACTATAAATAGACCTCTCCCACCTCCTGGCTAGGGTTAGCGTTGATTTAGCTCATTTGTGAGATAGAGCCTCGCTCATCCATCCGGATCTGCTCCTCATGAGGGACCGACACCTCTTTGGAGAAGATCCACCTTGATTCTGGACCTCCATCCGGAGAAGACCATCAAGACCTCCTCACAGACAAGAACCGGTTACCCTTTGTATCGTCTCTTGTTGGATCAGGATCTTGTATCCCTCTTGTGTGTTTCGATGATCTAGGACATGTGTGACTTTTATTCTTGTTCATTGAGTGTTTTTCTCTCGTTCCCCTCCTCGTGTTCTTCGTGTTCCTCGTAGGGATCCTCTTCAAACATGAAAGATCAGCCCCTAGGGTTCTACCCTACATTAAATATGCTGGCATAGTTACATTGTAAAGCAATGATAATGCAAGAACTATATGTACATGCAATATTTGGCTGGTGGAGGCTGTAAGTTTCATGGTTTTGCATAAAGCTAGTTTTTCCCTACAACAAAGGAATAAATTTATTTAACTACTCCTGTAGGACCTTGAGAAGAGGTGTCTAGAGGGGGGGTGATTAGACTCTAAGTACCAAAGTTGGAATTTTTAAGTATCCTTAAATTTAAGTGGAGTTTAGGCACAAGTTTAACATTCACAATACATATCAAGCAAGCATGCAAAGAGTATATGAGCAGCGGAAAGTAAAGCATGCAATTTGCAAGAAAGTAAAGGGAAGGGTTTGGAGGATTCAAACGCAATTGGAGACACGGATGTTTTTGGCGTGGTTTCAATAGGTGGTGCTATCGTACATCCATGTTGATGGAGACTTCAACCCACGAAGGGTAACGGTTGCGCGAGTCCACGGAGGGCTCCACCCACGAAGGGTCCACGAAGAAGCAACCTTGTCTATTCCACCATGGACGTCGCCCACGAAGGACTTGCCTCACTAGCGGTAGATCTTCACGAAGTAGGCGATCTCCTTGCCCTTACAAACTCCTTGGTTCAAGTCCACAATCTTGTCGGAGGCTCCCAAGTGACACCTAGCCAATCTAGGAGACACCACTCTCCAAGAAGTAACAAATGGTGCGTTGATGATGAACTCCTTGCTCTTGTGCTTCAAATGATAGTCTCCCCAACACTCAACTCTCTCTCATAGGTTTTGGATCCGGTGGAAAGAAGATTTGAGTGGAAAGCAACTTGGGGAAGGCTAGAGATCAAGATTCATATGGTAGGAATGGAATATCTTGGCCTCAACACATGACTAGGTAGTTCTCTCTCAGAAAATGTATGCTGGAAGTGTAGGTTCAGTCTGATGGCTCTCTCTACGAATGAAGAGGAGGTGGAGGGGTATATATAGCCTCCACACAAAATCTAACCGTTACACACAATTTACCAAACTCGGTGGGACTGAATTGTTAAACTCGGTCAGACCGATTTTGCAAATAATGTGACCGTTAGGGTTTTCGGTGGGACCAAAATGCAATTCGGTGAGACCGATTCGGTTATGTTTAGGGCATAACGTAATCTCGGTAAGACCGATTACACAAACTCGGTGAGACCGATTTTGGTAATAAGCTTTCCAGAGAGTTGGTCAGGCAAACTCGGTGGGACCGATTACTCAAACTCGGTGGGACCGATTTTGGTAATAAGTTATCCAGAGAGTTTGCATTGTAATCTCGGTAGTACTGATTGCTCAAACTCGGTGAGACCGATTTTGGTAATGGACATACACAGAGAGATTACAATCCCATCTCGGTGAGACCGAGATCCCTATCGGTAGGACCGATTTGCTTAGGGTTTGTGGTAGTGGCTATGACCTTTGGAATCGGTGGCGCCGGATAGGAAGAATCGGTGTGACCGATTTTGGCTTTAGGTTTAGGTCATTTGTGGAAGTGAGAAAGTAGCTGAGGGTTTTGGAGCATATCACTAAGCACTGTGGAGCAAGAAGCTCATTAAGCAACACCTCATCCCTCCTTGATAGTATTGGCTTTTCCTATAGACTCAATGTGATCTTGGATCACTAAAATGTAAAATGAAGACTCTTGAGCTTGAAGCTTGAGCCAATCCTTTGTCCTTAGCATCTTGAAGGAGTTCCCACATCCTTTATTCCATGCCACTCCATTGTTGAACTTATCTGAAACATACTAGATAAAAGTGTTAGTCCAACAAGAGATACGTTGACATTAATTACCGAAACCACCTAGGGAGGACTTGTGCTTTCAGTCTCCCCCTTTTTGGTAATTGATGACAACATACATCAAAGCTTTAGATAAAGATATAAAGAATAGCAAGTAATGCTTTGGAAGGACATGTAACAAACATAGGCTCCCCCTACATGTATGCAATCATGTAAATATGGAATATAGACGTATGTGAGATCATAACCATGATAGAGCAGGCAATGTGTTACATGTATCTTGTCCATATGCATCAGAGCAAAGAATATTAAAGAAAATACCTTCATGCTCATGAGTCCTTCTTGCAAACAATATGTACATCAGCAAGAATTCCTCATACACATGATTGTGATGCATATACTTACCTTGAAGTCTTGAGTTGGCTTAGGATGAAATGAACCTGCGTAGACAAGGTTAGATAACACATATACATCTACTAGCCAGAGCAAACAAAAGAAAACACAAGAATACCAAGACTGGGATGACATGTAGAGAGTGAGTACTAAGTACCACATTGGATTAGACATGTCCCCAAGAGTAAAGACATGCAATGAATTCAAATGATTTCTTTCCCTTAGATGTCTTGCTCCCCCTGAATCTAGCATGGGATACTGGGAGAAGACAGGGAATAGAAAATCAGAGCTGAAGAATCAGAGCTGAAAGATATGAATGATGATCAGAGCTAATGTATGCTAATGCAAATAAGCACAACAGATCAAATGAACATGTCTGTCCCCTCAAGAAGACATGTGAGCATCTCTCCTCTTGAACACCAAGCATCTGGGATCCTTGAGAAATACTTTCTACTTATGTATTCTCTCCCCCTGGATCTCTCTCTCCCCTTGAAGATCTCTCTCCCCCTTAAGGATCTCTCTCCCCCTTAAGGATCTCTTTCTAAATGATAAGCTTTGATGTTCTCTCTCTCGCCCTTTGACATCAATTTCCAAGAAGGGTTTTCTGGAATCCGTCGAATGGGTTTGGTCCTTGAGACACAACACAAAGCAATGATAAAAATGTGATGCTTGTAGAGGACAAGATTCATTGAGTGGAGCTGGATCAGTAGAAACATAGAATATGTGGCAAACTGTTTTCCTGATGTGAAATCGGTGGCACTGAGTGGTATGCTTCGGTTGTACCGAAAGGATTCGGTTGGGACAAAAATAACAAATCGGTGAAACCGAGTTCATCTCAGAGAAAACACTTGTCACCTCAGCTCGCTTAGACTAGTAAGATCTCACAAAGATTTGCAAGGAATTTACTGAAAGATGTGCAATGAATGTGATGCAGAAAATGCAGAGCAAACAGAAAGAAATCTAGATGAAGTGTTTTTTTAAAGGGGAAACAAATATGCATGAGACAAATGCAAAAACACAGACAAAAACACAAGAGATCTTCATCTAGAGATGGTCGGCGACAAAGTCACCTATGTTAGAGTATATTGACTTAGGAGTCAAGTGAGATCACTTGATCATAGGTCATACTCATCGTTTAAGATCAAAATGGGGTTGCCATTTTTCGTTTAAGCATCTTGATGTATTCACATCTTGTCGAGTTGCTCTAGCTCATGACTTGGAGTAAAGCTTCTCTAAGATGGAATAACATACCTTGGTTGGTGGTGTTGTCCATGTAGTTGAACTTGTGTGGGTTGCTCAAGGTTGATGTAGCTCATCAAGAATTTGGAGCACCACTTGGAATTTGAGTCCATCTACCTACATGGGTTAGTTCTTGCAAGGAAGAGCACTTGTGTATCCAAAAATGACAATCATGAAGCTCAACATAGAATTTGTCAAAGGATATGTTTGAATGGTTTTGTGCTTCCTTGTCTTCAACCACCATAGTGTAGGGACTTGGTGATGTAGAGATTGCTCAAGATGTGAGTAGATTGCAATCTCATGGAATTTGATTCCACCATGTACCTACATGGGTTAGATAACATGCAAGATGCAAATATATCCAAGACATAAGATTTTCATCATAAGAGAAATATCAAGGATTAGTCATAAGCTCATGTCTTGCCTGTATCCAATGGAGTTTCTACTCCAAGTTTGAAGCATCAATGATGTTCAATTCTCCTCTTAACCTGCAAAACACTTTCTCATCAAGAGGTTTAGTGAATATATCCGCTAATTGCTCTTCGGTGAAAACATGCTTAAGATCAATGTCACCCTTAGCAACATGATCTCGAATGAAATGATGACGAACTTCAATATGCTTAGTTCGAGAATGTTGCACAGGATTATGACCAATTTTGATAGCACTTTCATTGTCACAAAGCAATGGAACATGTCTCACATATATCCCATAATCTTTAAGAGTTTGGGTCATCCAAAGTAATTGAGGACAACATGGACCAGCGGCAATATATTTAGCTTCGGCGGTGGATAAGGATACCAAGTTTTGTTTCTTGGAGGACCAAGACACAAGAGATCTACCAAGAAATTGACAAGCACCCGAAGTGGACTTTCTATCAACCTTGTCTCCGGCATAATCCGAGTCGGAATAGCCAACAAGATCGAAAGAGGCCCTCTTAGGATACCAAATGCCAAAGTTTGGTGTATGGATTAAGTATCTCACTATCCTTTTCACGGCCTTAAGATGACATTCCTTAGGAGCAGCTTGATATCGTGCACACATGCACACACTTAGCATGATATCGGGACGGAAGCACATAGATACAATAGTGAACCAATCATAGAGCGATAAACCTTTTGATCAACCGGTTCACTATTTTGGTCAAATCAAGATGTACACTAGTAGGCATGGGTGTAGACATACCTTTGCAATCTTGCATATTGAACTTCTTGAATAAGTCCTTGGTGTACTTCGTTTGAGAAACAAAGGTACCTTCCTGTCACACCCTAGCTAGTCATGCATCAGAATGTGTGCATCATGTTTAAATTTCCATTTAATTTGAAATGGGGATTTGTGGAAACCCCAGAATCATTTTTGAAAATGATCCAAATAAAAATTTCTCCAAAAGGGTCCAAGAAAATGCTCATGTTGCTCTCTGAAAATATTGGACAGAGATAAAAATCAAACCAATATTTTTAAGAGCTCATAGGTATTTATTTTGGGCATTTGGAATTAATGCATAAATATTTGCATTGGAAATATATTAATTATATATATTAATATATGTCCAAGTATTATGCCAATTATAATGCAGCTCTGGAATAATACATCTAGCTCCTGCAAAAATTGGCATAAGGTAAATAAATGATTTAATATATTTTTTAAATCAAAAGAAATGTCAGAAATTAGAAAACACAAAAATAAATAACAGGAGGAGCTTACCTGGGCTCCTCCACTGTGCGGCCCAGCCAGCTGGCTGGCCCAGCCAGCAGGCGGCCCAGCCCGCCTCCCTCCTCTGTCGTCCTCGTCCTCGACAGAGGGAGGGGAGTGTGGCTGGCGCGCGCGCGCGCCACCGCGCCACGCCACCTGCCCGGCTGCCTGCCTGCCCTCCCCTCCTCGCTCGATGCCCCGGACGACGCCACGCCCCCCCTCCTGCTCTCTCTCACTCTCCCTCGGCTCTTCCCTCCTCTCCCTCGCTCTCTCACTCACGGCCGAACACCACCATCGCCGCCGTTCGCCACAGCAGCCGTCTCCGGCCACCCCTCGCTCCCCCGACTAGCCCAGAAGCTCCGCCTCGACCCCCTCTTCCTCCCCACCGCTCCACGAGCCTCCGGAAGCCCTACATCGCCGCCTACGTCGCCGTTCCCCTTCTCGGCCACCGGAGCTCGTCGCCGTCGAATCGGGAGCCACCGGTCGTCCCCGAGCCCGCTAACCATCCCTGCAGCTCCGCGGTGAGCCACTGATTCGATTCCCCCTTGCCCCGTCGTCCCTAGCCTCCTGTAGCTGCCGCCCCCTTCAGCTCCGAAGCTCGATGCCGCCGGTGATGTCGCCGTCGTGGCCACGGTCACCGTAGCGCCCAACCGAGCACACCCACATCCCCACCGCACCGCGTAGAAGCCGTAGGTGCCAACCCCGCATCCCCGCAGCCGTTGTAGCCTCGACCCCGAGCTCCACCGAGCTCCGGCAGCCGCCACGGTCGTCGCCGTCGTCGGTACCGGCCACCCCAGGCTCGGCCACCACCACCATTCGACGCGTGGGAGCAAGGGCTCTCCAATGAGCCCAAGCACGGCCTCGCCCGTGCCCTGTAGCGCGATTCCGCGTCGCGCCGCTGTCTCGGGCCTCGCCGGCGTCATGTCGCCGGTGGGTTTGACCCACTTTGACCACGGCAGGAACCCCCTGAGTCCCTGACAGGTGGGCCCAGCCCTGTAGCTAATTAGGATTAGCGCTAACCACTATTAGTTAACCCCCTGACACTGACCAGTGGGCCCCAGCGCCACTAATCCCTAATTAGGATTAATTTAATCCTGTTAAACCCCCCTGTCACTGACGTGTGGGCCCCACACGTCAGGTTTGACCACAGCCAGCCGTAGTTGACCATTGACGTCATGCTGACGTCATGCTGGCGCAATATTTATATTTCTGGATTTAATTTAAATCAGGAAATTCCAGAATATTATTTAAACTTCAAAAATTCATAATTTTTATTCTGTAACTCCAAATTGGACAAATTATATATGGAAAATGATCAGAAAAATCCAATCTATCCATCTGTACTATTTTCATGCATGATCAAACAAGTTAAACTGATGTTTTTAACAGAATAAGGAAAAGCACTTTAAAAGGCCATATTTGAATTTGAAATTTGAATCCTTGATTCAAATTTGTTCAAACCCTTCTGGTTTTAGTTGAATTAGCCCAACACACTCATATTGCCATGTTTCATGCATGCATCATATTGTTGCACATTGTTTGGTGATGGTTGTGTATCGGTGTCCTTTGCGACAGGTTCTGCCTCCGAGGAGTACCGTGATTACCCTAACGAAGAACCGTATCAGTGCATCGAACCATCAGGCAAGCAACCAACCATTTGATCATATCGATACAATCCCATGTCCTCGCTCCTGCTCTCTTTTACTGCATTAAGACAACGTGTTTCAAACTGCTGTGTGCTACGGTAGTTGAACCCATTTCCTCTGCATGACCTGTCATTGCCACAGTAACTAGATGAAACCCACTAGCATGTGTAGGAGTTGATTGAGCCATATGTATGTGTTGTTCCTACCTTGCTATGCCTGCTATTCTTAGAGTCGTGTCAGGTCTGGTTCATCTGGGTGATGGCTAGAGTGAAATGATTATGTCGGTAATGAGAGTGGTGTGGTGAACACGATTTGGTAAAGGTATCGATGAGAGGCCATGTAGGAGTACATGGTGGGTTGTTTCATTGAAGCCGACCTTAAGCACTGAGATCTGTATGTGTGATCTAAAGATACAGCTACTACCATGCATTGGGCCCTGAAATATGACCCCGCTCGACTTCTTATTCACCCTAGCTCTCTGTCCAGGAGTTGCAAGTAGTTTCTGGTGTTTGTAGCCTACTGGAGGCCGTGGACAGCGCTGACCGTAGGGGTGGGCTGTGATGCGGTAGGTACGTGGCCGGGTGTACCGAATACCCGTTAGGTATCTCGGGAACCCTGTTCACATCGTTCGGGGCCGTATGGGAAACCTCGGCCGGACTCCCTGCGGATGGAACCTGAATAGGCAATAAACCTGGACTAGAGGCTTAAGTGTTTAGGTAGGTCGTGGTCTACACACACGTCGGCTTTCGCTTGAAGTCTGCCGAGCACATGTCGTGTGCAGACGCTAAGTGGTGGAAACATGTATGAAGAAGTACACCCCTGCAGGGTTATCATAATCTATTCGAATAGCCGCGTCCGCGGTAAAGGGACTACTTGGTTGCCTATACACTTCATAGACAAGTAAATGGAAACTGTTAAAAGCCTCAAGATAAGTGTGAGTGCCGAGGATGGCTCTTCCGTAGGAAGACGGAGGCGGATCCTCGGTAGTGTATTGAATTGGTGAGTAGTGGACTCGTGTGCGCAAAACCATTTCAAGTTGAAGTATCGTAGGATAGTCTAGCCATGAGTCAAAGCTGGCTTGCTGCAATAACTCCACCAACCCTCCTTGATACTATGCATGTATGTAGGATCTGATGTAAGTCTTGCTGAGTACCTTTGTACTCATGTTGCTATAATTTACATTTTTTTACAGAAGACGCTGCAACCCCTTCTGATGGGTTCTATGTAGACATTGACATCAACGAGTAGGCTAAAGGCCCAGGTGGTGACCCTGAGCTTGTGAATGACCACGTAGTATAGTTAGGCTTCCAAGCCTCTTTTATTTTACTAGTTGTCTGTACTCAGACAAGTTACTTCCGCTGTTGGTTTGTATGACTGTATGACTTGTATGTTGGGTCGTGAGACCCGTACCTTTGTGTATGCTATGTATGGCTCTCTGAGCCTTAAATAAAGTACTTGTGTCGTAGAGTCATGTTGTGATGCTTCGTTGTATTTGCACATATCGAGCATATTGTGTGTATGATTGAAATGCTTGGTATGTGTGGGTTCTGACTATCTAGTTGTTTATCTTTAGTAGCCTCTCTTACCGGGAAATGTCTCCTAGTGTTACCGCTGAGCCATGGTAGCTTGCTACTGCTCTGGAACACTTAGGCTGGCCGGCATGTGTCCTTCTTCGTTCCTGTGTCTGTCCCTTCGGGGAAATGTCACGCTTTGAGTACCGGAGTCCTGTTAGCCCGCTACAGCCCGGTTTACCGGAGTCCTGCTAGCCCAGTGCTACAGCCCGGACCCACTTGCTGATGACCGACACGTTCGAAGCTGGGTCATGGATGCCTGTCCCTGTAAGTCTGTGCCACTTTGGGTTTACGACTAGTCATGTCAGCCCGGGCTCCTTATCATATGGATGCTAGCGACACTATCATATACGTGAGCCAAAAGGCGCAAACGGTCCCGGTCAAAGGTAAGGCGACATCCGTGGGGATACCGTGCGTGAGGCAGCAAAGTGATATGAGGTGTTACCGGCTAGATCGATGTGACATCGAGTCGGGGTCCTGACAGCGTTGGTATCAGAGCCGGACTGCCTGTAGGTTCTTCAAGCCAAACTGGTTGATGTTGAGTCTAGAAATTCTTTAGTTATATGTAGGGGAATTGTTTGTGGGTTGGAACGTAAGGCTCTTTTTACTTCTTTATCTTATGACATTCTGATCTGAGTCAGTCCATTCTTCCACCGGGGGTTAAGGAATTAGGATCTATTCTCTCTATCAGGATCACGTGTTACTAATCAGTAGTACCTTATTAGTTTGATGGATACAAGCCTAGTTCAGTTTTACTACCACATTATGTGGTTAGAATGGATTCAGAACTTTGATATGATGATGTTGAGTGTGTACGAAATCCTTTGTCAAATGTCTCAAAATCCTTCTTGAGCATTTACAGCTGTTATGCTGCCGAAAATTTGCTAGAAATTCTAATGCCTTTGCATTATGATTGTGCTTTCAGATGGCCACTCGCGACCTCAATCAAGTGGTTCGCCTGACTCGATGCCTAGATGTACCCGGCCATACTGCCAAGTTGGTCAGGGTAATGACTGAGGCTGGATACCGCTGGTATCCTGAGTACACGGTCGAAGAGCAATTCCGAGACTTTAATCAAAGCCAGTATCTCTGCACTGTCAGGATATTTCCATCTTATCCTGGATCCACCGAGCCCCTTCACTGCTCCTATGGACTCGGGGTTACTATTGAGATGGCTATGCAGGACGCCGCCTACTCTATGATGACCATTATGCGAGTCAGATCTGGTTTATTTCGGGACTCTGATTTTCGGTATATGCCAGGATCACTTCCGGGAGCACAAGGTTATCTCCAGGCTATCTATGCTGACCCCACTCAGGAGGATTCACGGACTCGCACCACTGCTGAGATGCTCGAGGATAAGGACCGTGAAAATCGGGCCTTGAGGTTAGAGCTCTTCAATACCCGTGCTGACCACTGGGCCACTTTGACTCGGTTCGCACCGGCGGTGCAAGCTGGATATTCGGATATGCGCGATCTCTATCCTGTGAGATCTGCTCTGCCAGATGTGATGGGTTGGCGTGATGTAGGAGGCATCACCCCACCTCGCGGTCCCCGCAGGCCACCGTCTGTTGGTCCAAGGCCTCATCCTAGCCCCTATGATCCACAAGCTCCGCGAGATCGTCTGTTTCCGGATGATCATGTTGAGCTTCCAGGCTATGGAGGTGATTTCTACGAGGACTACTACGGATCGGTCTGAGTTAGTGGTTGTATCACTAGTTCGCACTAGTTGTGTCGTCTATCGTCCTGCGTGACTCGTGGGATATGACCTAGTTTGTACTCTTTCCAGAGGTGTAGAAAAATAATGTATAGGAGCTTGGGATGCCTCCGATGAGATGTAATCCTCTTTTCACCGTAATAGTACTTTGTTTGGTCTTGTACTAAACCCTGTATGGTGTGTATGACGATGGAATAAAGAAGCAGTTTCTGTATCTACCATGTCATACGGATGATCATCTTGCATTTCGAGTTATTCCTTACATTTTTATCCTATGTCGGAAATTATCATCCTGACTAAATCATTGTCTTGTTTACCTAGGATGGTCAACACGCGCACTAACCCTGCTCCTCAAGAGCAGGCCGAAGGCAGTGAAGTCAGGGATGCAAATCTGCCTCATCCTCCTTCCCTAGCCGAGGTTATGATGGAAGCTGAGAGAAACAAGCGGGAGACCAACCGTTTATTGGAGCGTATTGAACAGAACACAGCGCACCATCAGAGGACTAACGTGGTGTCACTCAGTGATTTTATCAAATTACATCCACGCACGTTCCACCACTCCGTCGAGCCTCTCGACGCTGATGACTGGCTTCGCAGTATCTCTCACAAACTGTGTTCCGCGCTGGTAGCGGAGGCTGACAAGGTCACCTTTGCTGCATATCATCTTGAAGGCCCCGCCAGTCTATGGTGGGAGAATTATGGAGCTATGCGCCCAGCGGGCCATGTCACTACTTGGGCTGAATTCAGCGAGGCTTTCCGTGAACATCACATTCCGGAGGGTCTCATGGACCGTAAACGTGAAGAATTTTGCAATTTCACCCAAGGCCGACTTTCTGTGGATGTTTACAGCAGGGAGTTTGGTAACCTCGCACGATATGCAACCGAGGAAGTGTCTACTGACGCCAAGAAGCAAGCAAGGTTCCGTAAGGGCCTTAGTCCTGAGCTTTGCCGCGACCTCCGTCTGCATGAGTGCACAGCTTTTCAGAAACTTGTCAACAAAGCCATCAGTGCTGAAACTGGTCAGACTGACTATGACGCAACACGCAAGCATGGCCGTGACATGGGTTCCTCATCCGGTGCTGGTCCTCAGAAGCGCCGCGTGTGGGTGCCCAACACCGCCCTACCACCCAGGTTCACACCGAGGCCATCTTTCCAGGCGCCTCGCCCTGTTCAACAGTCTGCACCAGCCAAGCCCTATGGGGGTCCAACCAACAATGCTCCTCCACGTACCAGTTCCGTGACTTGTTTCAAGTGTGGGGAATCTGGCCACTATATGCGTGAGTGTCCCCAGACCAACCCCAACCAGTCTGCTAAAGCTGTTGGTCGTGGCAAGCCGACAGGGAAAGTGTTCCACGCCAAGCCGGCCACCGCTTCACGTGGCCATGTCAACTGTATCTCTGCCGAAGAAGCTCAAGAGGATCCCAACGTCGTTCTCGGTACGCTTCTTGTTAATTGCCACCCAGCATCTGTTCTTTTCGATACAGGAGCCTCTCATTCATTTATATCCGAGAGCTATGCTCGTTTGCATAACACCGCATTCTGTGACATGCCATCCACTATGGAAATTTCTACTCCTGGTTCTAGATGGCAGACCTCTAGGGTAAGTTATGGAAATGAAATCCAAGTCGACAGACTTGTTTTCCTTGCATCGTTGATAGCCCTTAAATTTTCAGATATCAATATCATTTTGGGTATGGACTGGATGTCAGCTCATCATGCCAAAATTGATTGCTTCTCTAGGACTGTTCAACTCACTCACCCTTCGGGCAAGATAGTCAATGTCTTGACCCGAATAGCCAAGCGACAATTATATTCTCTTAACGCCAGCCCTTTGCCAGACCTTGAGGACATTCCGGTAGTCCGTGACTTTCGGATGTCTTTCCAGAGGAATTGCCAGGTGTTCCACCTGACAGGGATGTTGAGTTCGTAATAGACCTCATCCCAGGAACTGTTCCGATTGCTAGAAGACCTTATAAGATGGCACCCCTAGAGCTAGCCGAGCTTAAGAAACAACTCGATGAGTCCTTGAAAAAGGGTTTCATCCGACCTAGTTCATCTCCGTGGGCTTGCCCCGTCCTATTCGTCAAGAAGAAGGATGGTACGGACCGGATGGTTGTAGATTACCGACCTGTTAATTTGGTCACAATCAAGAACAAATATCCGCTTCCCAGGATCAACGACCTGTATGATCAGCTCGCTGGATCCTTAGTCTTTTCCAAGATGGATTTGAGGTTGGGCTACCATCAGATCAAAATCAGAAACGGGGACATTCCTAAAACGGCCTTTGTCACTCGTTATGGCCAATACGAGTACACCGTCATGTCCTTCGGTTTAACCAACGCTCCAGCCACCTTCTCTCGGTTAATGAACTCAATCTTCATGGAGTATTTGGATAAATTCGTCGTGGTTTACCTCGATGATATACTCATCTATTCCAAGAACGAGGAAGAACATGCCGAACATCTAAGGCTAGTGTTGAAGAAACTTCGAGAGCATCGCCTTTATGCCAAATTTTCTAAATGTGAATTCTGGTTGTCAGAAGTGACCTATCTGGGTCATGTAATATCTGGTAAAGGTATTGCTGTTAACCCTGAGCGAGTTCAAGCCGTCCTTAATTGGACTCCACCTGAGTCGGTCAAGCAAGTTCGGAGTTTTCTGGGCTTAGCGAGCTATTGTCGTCGCTTTGTCGAGAACTTCTCCAAGGTTGCCAAACCTCTAACCGAACTCCTCAAGAAAGATAAGAAGTTCGAGTGGACTCCACAATGTGAGCACAGCTTTCAGGAACTGAAAAGACGCCTGACCTCTGCTCCCGTACTGGTACCGCCAGACTTCTCCAAGGACTTTGTTATCTACTGCGACGCCTCGCGACAAGGACTAGGTTGCATTCTCATGCAAGATCGACACGTAATTGCCTACGCTTCACGGCAATTGCACCCACATGAGGAGAATTATCCTACTCATGATCTAGAGCTTGCAGCCGTAGTCTATGCACTTAAGACCTGGCGACATTACCTCCTCGGTAATCGTTGCGAAATATTCACTGATCACCAAAGTCTGAAGTACATTTTCACCCAACCGGATCTGAATCTCAGGCAAAGACGTTGGGTTGAATTGATCACAGACTTCGACTTAGGAATAACCTACACCCCAGGGAAAGCCAACGTCATGGCTGATGCGCTAAGTCGTAAATCTTATTGTGACAACCTGATGTTACAACAAAGTCAACCGCTTCTCCATGAGGAATTTCGGAAGCTTAACCTTCACATTGTACCTCAAGGTTTTCTTTCCACCTTGGTAGCAAAACCTACTCTTACGGATCAAATCATCGCTGCCCAAAAGCGAGATAAGGGAATATCTAAAATCAAAGAGAACATTGCTAGCGGAGGTGCTAGTTGTTTCTCCACAAATGATCATGGTGTTGTGTACTTTGAGAACCGTCTAGTGGTGCCCAGGAACCAGCATCTACGGCAGTTGATCCTTAAGGAGGCTCATGAATCTCCTCTCACTATTCATCCCGGTAGTACTAAGATGTATCAGGACCTACGCCAGAGGTTCTGGTGGACTAGGATGAAGAGAGAGATTGCTCAGTATATTGCAAATTGCGACGTCTGTCGTTGTGTAAAAGCAGAGCATCAACGGCCTGCTGGCACCCTTCAACCCTTAGCTATTCCTGAATGGAAATGGGATAAAATTGGTATGGATTTCATTACCGGTTTTCCCAGGACCAAGAGAGGGAATAATGCTATCTTTGTCGTTGTCGATCGTCTTTCCAAAGTAGCCCATTTCCTACCTATTCGTGAGAGTATAACCGCTAGTCAGCTGGCAGACTTATACATCTCCCGAATAGTGTCTCTCCATGGTGTTCCTTTGGAAATTAACTTGGATCGAGGAAGTCTTTTCACCTCTCGATTTTGGGAAAGTTTCCAAAATGCTATGGGAACCCGTCTCTCCTATAGCACCGCTTTCCATCCTCAGTCAAGTGGTCAAGTGGAACGCGTCAACCAGATTCTAGAAGACATGCTTCGAGCCTCTGTTATCTCATTCGGAATGGACTGGGAGAAGTGCCTTCCATTTGCCGAATTCGCTTACAACAACAGCTATCAATCTAGCTTGGGTAAAGCCCCTTTTGAAGTTCTCTATGGACGACGGTGTCGAACACCCCTTAACTGGTCAGAGACCGGGGAAAGACAATTCTTTGGCCCGGATATGATTCAGGAAGCAGAAGAACAAGTTCGTATCGTTCGTGAAAAGTTGAAAACAGCCCAATCTCGTCAAAAGAGTCAATATGACCGAAAACATAAGGCTATGACTTTCGAGGTTGACGAGAAGGCTTATCTTCGGGTCACCCCTCTGAAGGGAACCCATCGTTTCGGTATCAAAGGCAAATTGGCTCCTCGTTACATTGGACCTTTTCGCATTCTCGCCAAACGAGGAGAAGTTGCCTACCAGTTGGAACTACCTCCGCACCTCTCCAGAGTCCACGATGTCTTCCACGTTTCTCAACTCAGGCGTTGCTTCTCGGATCCTATCCGTGAAGTGGACCACGAAACGCTTGATCTCCAAGATAATCTTACATATCGAGAGTACCCCATTCGTATCCTCGATCAGGCCGAACGTACCACCCGACGTCATAATATCAAGTTTCTCAAAGTTCAATGGTCGCACCATTCTGAGGATGAAGCAACTTGGGAAAGGGAGGATCGTCTTCGACTTGAGTATCCCGCCTTCTTCCCGGAGGAACCCAAATCTCGGGACGAGATTCTTTTGAGTGGGGGTGAGTTGTCACACCCTAGCTAGTCATGCATCAGAGTGTGTGCATCATGTTTAAATTTCCATTTAATTTGAAATGGGGATTTGTGAAACCCTCAGAATCATTTTTGAAAATGATCCAAATAAAAATTTCTCCAAAAGGGTCCAAGAAAATGCTCATGTTGCTCTCTGAAAATATTGGACAGAGATAAAAATCAAACCAATATTTTTAAGAGCTCATAGGTATTTATTTTGGGCATTTGGAATTAATGCATAAATATTTGCATTGGAAATATATTAATTATATATATTAATATATGTCCAAATATTATGCCAATTATAAAGCAGCTCTGGAATAATATATCTAGCTCCTGCAAAAATTGGCATAAGGTAAATAAATGATTTAATATATTTTTTAAATCAAAACAAATGTCAGAAATTAGAAAACAGAAAAATAAATAACAGGAGGAGCTTACCTGGGCTCCTCCACTGTGCGGCCCAGCCAGCTGGCTGGCCCAGCCAGCAGGCGGCCCAGCCCGCCTCCCTCCTCTGTCGTCTTCGTCCTCGACAGAGGGAGGGGAGTGTGGCCGGCGCGCGCGCGCGCCACCGCGCCACGCCACCTGCTCGGCTGCCTGCCTGCCCTCCCCTCCTCGCTCGATGCCCCGGACGACGCCACGCCCTCCCCCCTGCTCTCTCTCACTCTCCCTCGGCTCTTCCCTCCTCTCCCTCGCTCTCTCTCTCACGGCCGAACACCACCATCGCCGCCGTTCGCCACAGCAGCCGTCTCCGGCCACCCCTCGCTCCCCCGACTAGCCCAGAGCTCCGCCTCGACCCCCTCTTCCTCCCCACCGCTCCACGGGCCTCCGGAAGCCCTGCATCGCCGCCCACGCCGCCGTTCCCCTTCTCGGCCACCGGAGCTCGTCGCCGTCGAATCGGGAGCTACCGGTCGTCCCCGAGCCCGCTAACCATCCCTGCAGCTCCGCGGTGAGCCACTGATTCGATTCCCCCTTGCCCCGTCGTCCCTAGCCTCCTGTAGCTGCCGCCCCCTTGAGCTCCGAAGCTCGACGCCGCCGGTGATGTCGCCGTCGTGGCCACGGTCACCGTAGCGCCCAACCGAGCACACCCACGTCCTCACCGCACCGCGTAGAAGCCGTAGGTGCCAACCCCGCATCCCCGCAGCCGTTGTAGCCTCGACCCCGAGCTCAACCGAGCTCCGGCAGCCGCCACGGTCGTCGCCGTCGTCGGTACCGGCCACCCCAGGCTCGGCCACCACCACCGTTCGACGCGCGGGAGCAAGGGCTCTCCAACGAGCCCAAGCACGGCCTCGCCCGTGCCCTGTAGCGCGATTCCGCATCGCGCCGCCGTCTCGGGCCTCGCCGGCGTCATGTCGTCGGTGGGTTTGACCCACTTTGACCACGGCAGGACCCCCCCTGAGTCCCTGACAGGTGGGCCCAGCCCTGTAGCTAATTAGGATTAGCGCTAACCACTGTTAGTTAACCCCCCTGACACTGACCAGTGGGCCCCAGCGCCACTAATCCCTAATTAGGATTAATTTAATCCTGTTAAACCCCCCTGTCACTGACGTGTGGGCCCCACACGTCAGGTTTGACCCCAGCCAGCCGCAGTTGACCACTGACGTCATGCTGACGTCATGCTGGCGCAATATTTATATTTCTGGATTTAATTTAAATCAGGAAATTCCAGAATATTATTTAAACTTCAAAAATTCATAACTTTTATTCTGTAACTCCAAATTGGACAAATTATATATGAAAAATGATCAGAAAAATCCAATCTATCCATCTGTACTATTTTCATGCATGATCAAACAAGTTAAATTGATGTTTTAAGCAGAACAAGGAAAAGCACTTTAAAAGGCCATGTTTGAGTTTGAAATTTGAATCTTTGATTCAAATTTGTTCAAACCCTTCTGGTTTTAGTTGCATTAGCCCAACACACTCATATTGCCATGTTTCATGCATGCATCATATTGTTGCACATTGTTTGGTGATGGTTGTGTATCGGTGTCCTTTGCGACAGGTTCTGCCTCCGAGGAGTACCGTGATTACCCTAACGAAGAACCGTATCAGTGCATCGAACCATCAGGCAAGCAACCAACCATTTGATCATATCGATACAATCCCATGTTCTCGCTCCTGCTCTCTTTTACTGCATTAAGACAACGCGTTTCAAACTGCTGTGTGCTACGGTAGTTGAACCCATTTCCTCTGCATGACCTGTCATTGCCACAGTAACTAGATGAAACCCACTAGCATGTGTAGGAGTTGATTGAGCCATATGTATGTGTTGTTCCTACCTTGCTATGCCTGCTATGCTTAGAGTCGTGTCAGGTCTGGTTCATCTGGGTGATGGCTAGAGTGAAATGATTATGTCGGTAATGAGAGTGGTGTGGTGAACACGATTTGGTAAAGGTATCGATGAGAGGCCATGTAGGAGTACATGGTGGGTTGTTTCATTGAAGCCGACCTTAAGCACTGAGATCTGTATGTGTGATTTAAGATACAGCTACTACCATGCATTGGGCCCTGAAATATGACCCCGCTCGACTTCTTATTCACCCTAGCTCTCTGTCCAGGAGTTGCAAGTAGTTTCTGGTGTTTGTAGCCTACTGGAGGCCGTGGACAGCGCTGACCGTAGGGGTGGGCTGTGATGCGGTAGGTACGTGGCCGGGTGTACCGAATACCCGTTAGGTATCTCGGGAACCCTGTTCACATCGTTCGGGGCCGTATGGGAAACCTCGGCCGGACTCCCTGCGGATGGAACCTGAATAGGCGATAAACCTGGACTAGAGGCTTAAGTGTTTAGGTAGGTCGTGGTCTACACCCACGTCGGCTTTCGCTTGAAGTCTGCCGAGCACATGTCGTGTGCAGACGCTAAGTGGTGGAAACATGTATGAAGAAGTACACCCCTGCAGGGTTATCATAATCTATTCGAATAGCCGCGTCCGCGGTAAAGGACTACTTGGTTGCCTATACAGTTCATAGACAAGTAAATGGAAACTGCTAAAAGCCTCAAGATAAGTGTGAGTGCCGAGGATGGCTCTTCCGTAGGAAGACGGAGGCGGATCCTCGGTAGTGTATTGAAGTGGTGAGTAGTGGACTCGTGTGCGCAAAACCATTTCAAGTTGGAGTATCGTAGGATAGTCTAGCCAAGAGTCAAAGCTGGCTTGCTGCAATAACTCCACCAACCCTTCTTGATAATATGCATGTATGTAGGATCTGATGTAAGTCTTGCTGAGTACCTTTGTACTCATGTTGCTATAATTTACATTTTTACAGAAGACGCTGCAACCCCTTCTGATGGGTTCTATGTAGACGTTGACATCAACGAGTAGGCTAAAGGCCCAGGTGGTGACCCTGAGCTTGTGAAGGACCACGTAGTATAGCTAGGCTTTCCAAGCCTCTTTTATTTTACTAGTTGTCTGTACTCAGACAAGTTACTTCCGCTGCTGGTTTGTATGACTGTATGACTTGTATGTTGGGTCGTGAGACCCGTACCTTTGTGTATGTTATGTATGGCTCCCTGAGCCTTAAATAAAGTACTTGTGTCGTAGAGTCATGTTGTGATGCTTCGTTGTATTTGCACATATCGAGCATATTGTGTGTATGATTGAAATGCTTGGTATGTGTGGGATCTGACTATCTAGTTGTTTATCTTTAGTAGCCTCTCTTACCGGGAAATGTCTCCTAGTGTTACCGCTGAGCCATGGTAGCTTGCTACTGCTCTGGAACACTTAGGCTGGCCGGCATGTGTCCTTCTTCGTTCCTGTGTCTGTCCCTTCGGGGAAATGTCACGCTTTGAGTACCGGAGTCCTGTTAGCCCGCTACAGCCCGGTTTACCGGAGTCCTGCTAGCCCAGTGCTACAGCCCGGACCCACTTGCTGATGACCGACACGTTCGAAGCTGGGTCATGGATGCCTGTCCCTGTAAGTCTGTGCCACTTTGGGTTTACGACTAGTCATGTCAGCCCGGGCTCCTTATCATATGGATGCTAGCGACACTATCATATACATGAGCCAAAAGGCGCAAACGGTCCCGGGCAAAGGTAAGGCGACACCCGTGGGGATACCGTGCGTGAGGCAGCAAAGTGATATGAGGTGTTACCGGCTAGATCGATGTGACATCGAGTCGGGGTCCTGACACTTCCTTAGTTTTCTTGATTTGCAACCCAAGTAAGAATTTGAGTTCACTCATCATAGACATCTCAAACTTCTCCGACATTAGCTTCCCAAACTTTTCACTAAAATGAGGGTTAGTCGAACCAAATATAATATCATCAACATATATTTGGCACACAAATAGTTCTCCATTAACCCTTTTAGTAAAAAGAGTAGAATCAATTTTCCCAATTTCAAAGCCTTTTTCAATAAGGAACTTGGTCAAGCATTTATACCACGCTCTAGGAGCTTGTTTAAGACCATAAAGAGCTTTGTGAAGTTTGTAAACATGATTGGGTTTCTTAGGATTGACAAAGCCAGGAGGTTGCTTAACATAAACTTCCTCCTCTATTTCACCATTTAGAAAATCACTTTTAATGTCCATTTGGTACAAGGTGATATCATGATGATTAGCATAGACAAGTAAGATGCGAATGGACTCAAGTCTAGCAACGGGAGCATAAGTCTCACCATAGTCCATACCTTCGACTTGTGTGTAGCCTTGGGCGACGAGATGTGCTTTGTTGCGAACTACTTGTCCATCTTCATCTTGCTTGTTGCGAAACACCCATTTGGTACCGATGACGTTGTGGTTGTTGTCGGGCTTCTCAACCAATGTCCAAAGTTGGTCCTCTCAAAGTTATGTAGCTCTTCATGCATAGCATTTATCCAATCCGGATCTTCCAATGCTTCTTCAACCTTCATAGGTTCAATGCTAGAGATGAAAGAATAATTTTCACAAAAGTTAGCTAAACGAGTTTTAGAGCGAGTGATTCTCCCGGTTTGAATGTCATTGTAGATTTGCTCGACGAGATGATCTTTAGCAATTCTTGCTCGAACTCGTGAAAGCTTTTGCTTGGGTCTTTGTTGAACATCTTCTTCATCTTGTTCTTCTTCTTGGCCTTCTTCATCGTTGGCGTTGTCGTTCTCTTGTCGTGGTGGAGAAGGAGGCTGTTGACGTTCATCTTGATGCACTTCCTCGTTTTCTTCATCTTGGTGTGTCCCACTTGTGGATGCTTCCGTATCAACTCTTGGTTCACCTTGTCGTGAAGTTGAAGCTTCCACTTGGACGGACGAGGTACTCTCCTTCACCTCCATTGGACGAACCTTGCCAATAGACAAGTCTTGGATTGCTTCCGAAGGATCTTTGTCTCCTACATCAATTGGCAATTGCTCTACTTGCGAGCCGTTAGATTCATCAAACTTCACATCTACCGTCTCTTCAACCTTTCGGGTGAAATTTTTGTAGACACGGTAAGTGTGAGAGTTTGAGCCATAACCTAGTAGGAAACCTTCATGAGATTTAGGAGCAAATTTAGAGCGACGATGCTTATCAAGAATGTAGCACTTTGAGCCGAATACTCGAAAGTATCCAACTTGGGGTTTGTTACCGGTGAGGAGCTCGTATGCTGTCTTGCCGAGTAGCTTGTGAAGATACAAGCGATTTGTCGCATGACAAGCTGTCTCAACCGCTTCTGCCCAAAAGTGCTTCGGTGTCTTGTACTCATCAAGCATCGTTATCGCCATTTCGATGAGCGTCCGGTTCTTCCTCTCAACAACTCCGTTTTGTTGAGGTGTATACGTAGCCTAGAACTCGTGTGAAATCGCTTCTTCGTCAAGAAAGGTGTCCACATTTGCGTTCTTGAACTCCGTTCCGTTGTCGCTGCGAACCTTCTTGATCTTCACTTCAAATTGATTTTGGGCCTTCCTAGCAAAGTTTTTGAAGATCTTTTGGACCTGCGATTTATCATCGAGAAAGAACACCAACGTAAATCTTGAAAAATCATCAACTATAACTAGACCAAAAGAATTTCCACCGAGACTCTTGTAAGAGTTGGGACCAAAAAGATCCATGTGAAGTAGCTCGAGTGGCCTCCTTGTGGTCATGATGTTCTCCACGGGATGCCTTCCTCCAGCCTGTTTACCTTCCTGACAAGCACTCAAAGTCTATCCTTATCAAATATGACATCGTTAACTCCAAGGATATGATTTCCTTTAATAAGCTTGTCAAGGTTTCACATACCAACATGACCTAGTCGTCTATGCCATAACCAACCTTTTAAGGATTTAGCAATGAAGCAAGTTTTAGGTTGAGCCTTTTTAGTGAAATCAACAATGTATAGATCACCTCTACGCACACCGGTAAAGACCATTTTATGGTTGTCTCGATGAAACACTTGGCAATCTACTTCAGTAAATAGAACATTGAAACCAAAATCAGCAAGTCTAGATACTGAAAGTAAGTTGTATCCAAGAGATTGAACGAGCATAACATTTTGTATGGAGCTATCATGTGATATGGCCACCTTACCGAGGCCAACCACCATACCCTTTGAGTTGTCACCGAAAGTGACATACTTTCGAGGACTATCATTATCAGCAAGCTCACGAAACATGTCTTTATCTCCGGTCATGTGATCGGTACATCCACTATCAAGAACCCATTCCTTTCCTCCTAACATGTATCCCCGAAGATTTGCCATAAGACCAAAGTGTCTCATTGCATCATCAAGATCGAAGTCACTATCATCATCCTCATCATAGTATCCATGTTCAACATCGTCATGTGGTGGATCAAGTCCTAGAGAGGGTGATTCATTAGAATGAGTTTGACAATTATCTTGCTTATGAATTTTTATAGCTTCAGAAATAATATCACTAATAATACCAACATTTCCTTTGGCACGCATAAGGTTTGTAAGCTCAAATAGACGATCACCAAACATAGGATCACTAGTATTCATCTTACTCAAGGAAATAGACTTATGGAGAATTTCATCTAGATTTTTCAAGGAATAATCTGGAAATCGTTTCTCAAGAAATTTCCATATAGTGTAGGCACACTTGAAAGTAGGCAAGCATCCAATCAAGTTTCTAGGCAATCCTCTAATGATAAGTTCGGCAGTTCTAAGATTCCTAATCATGTCAATTGACTCATCATGGGTAGGATGCATAGGATCAATATAAGGTGCACAAGGGCTAGCAATGTACTTGTTCAAATGATATTGATTAAAAATCACAAGCATCTCATTTTTCCACTCATGAAAATACTCTCCATCAAGAATAGGCACTCTATGTCTAAGACTCCCCAAAGTAGACTCATCCATCTTCCTCCAATGGTGATTAAACCAAGGCAATGGAGACCAATGCTCTGATACCACTTGTAGGACCTTGAGAAGAGGTGTCTAGAGGGGGGCGATTAGACACTAAGTACCAAAGTTGGAATTTATAAGTATCCTTAAGTTTAAGTGGAGTTTAGGCACAAGTTTAACATTCACAATACATATCAAGCAAGCATGCAAAGAGTATATGAGCAGCGGAAAGTAAAGCATGCAATTTGCAAGAAAGTAAATGGAAGAGTTTGGAGGATTCAAACGCAATTGGAGACACGGATGTTTTTGGCGTGGTTCCGATAGGTGGTGCTATCGTAAATCCACGTTGATGGAGACTTCAACCCACGAAGGGTAACAGTTGTGCGAGTCCACGGAGGGCTCCACCCACGAATGGTCCACGAAGAATCAACCTTGTCTATCCCACCATGGCCGTCGCCCACGAAGGACTTGCCTCACTAGCGGTAGATCTTCACGAAGTTGGCGATCTCCTTGCCCTTACAAACTCCTTGGTTCAACTCCACAATCTTGTCGGAGGCTCCCAAGTGACACCTAGCCAATCTAGGAGACACCACTCTCCAAGAATTAACAAATGGTGCGTTGATGATGAAGTCCTTGCTCTTGTGCTTCAAATGATAGTCTCCCCAACACTCAACTCTCTCTCATAGGTTTTGGATCCAGTGAAAGAAGATTTGAGTGGAAAGCAACTTGGGGAAGGCTAGAGATCAAGATTCATATGGTAGGAATGGAATATCTTGGCCTCAACACATGAGTAGGTAGTTCTCTCTCAGAAAATGTATGCTGGAAGTGTAGGTTCAGTCTGATGGCTCTCTCTATGAATGAAGAGGAGGTGGAGGGGTATATATAGCCTCCACACGAAATCTCACCGTTACACACAATTTACCAAACTCGGTGGGACCGAATCGTTAAACTCGGTCAGACTGATTTTGCAAATAATGTGACCGTTAGGGTTTTCAGTGGGACCGAAATGCAATTCGGTGAGACCGATTCGGTTAGGGTTAGGGCATAACGTAATCTCGGTAAGACCGATTACACAAACTCGGTGAGACCGATTTTGGTAATAAGCTTTCCAGAGAGTTGGTCAGGCAAACTCGGTGGTACCGATTACTCAAACTCGGTGGGACCGATTTTGGTAATAAGTTATCCAGAGAGTTTGCATTGTAATCTCGGTAGTACCAATTGCTCAAACTCGGTGAGACCGATTTTGGTAATGGACATAACGGAGAGATTACAATCCCATCTCGGTGAGACCGAGATCCCTATTGGTAGGACCGATTTGCTTAGGGTTTGTGGCAGTGGCTATGACCTTTGGAATCGGTGGCGCCGGATAGGAAGAATCGGTGTGACCGATTTTGGCTTTAGGTTTAGGTCATTTGTGGAAGTGATAAAGTAGCTGAGGGTTTTGGAGCATATCACTAAGCACTGTGGAGCAAGAAGCTCATTACGCAACACCTCATCCCTCCTTGATAGTGTTGGCTTTTCCTATAGACTCAATGTGATCTTGGATCACTAAAATGTAAAATGAAGACTCTTGAGCTTGAAGCTTGAGCCAATCCTTTGTCCTTAGCATCTTGAAGGAGTTCCCACATCCTTTAGTCCATGCCACTCCATTGTTGAACTTATCTGAAACATACTAGATAAAAGTGTTAGTCCAACAAGAGATATGTTGACATTAATTACCAAAACCACATAGGGAGCACTTGTGCTTTCAACTCCCATGTTGCCCATTATTTGAGAAGGTAACTGAGAGAGTCCTGGACTAGGGGATGTCCGGATGGCCGGACTATCATCATCGGCCGGACTATCATCATCGGTCGGACTCCAAGACTATGAAGATACAAGATTGAAGACTTCATCCCGTGTCCGGATGGGACTTTCCTTGGAGTGGAAGGCAAGCTTGGTGATACGGATATGTAGATATCCTACCATTGTAACCGACTATGTGTAACCCTAGCCCTCTCCGGTGTCTATATAAACCGGAGGGTTTTAGTCCGTAGGACGAACAACCATTACAACAATCATACCATAGGCTAGCTTCTAGGGTTTAGCCTCCTTGATCTCGTGGTAGATCCACTCTTGTACTACCCATATCATCAATATCAATCAAGCAGGAGTAGGGTTTTACCTCCATCGAGAGGGCCCGAACCTGGGTAAAAACATCGTGTCCCTTGTCTCCTGTTACCATCCGCCTAGACGCACAGTTCGGGACCCCCTACCCGAGATCCGCCGGTTTTGACACCGACATTGGTGCTTTCATTGAGAGTTCCTCTGTGTCGTCACCAATAGGCTTGATGGATTCTTCAATCAACAACGCCGTCCAGGGTGAGACTCTTCTCCCCGGACAGATCTTCGTGTTCGGCGGCTTTGCACTGCGGGCCAATTCACTTGGCCATTTGGAGCAGATCGAAAGCTACGCCCCTGGCCATCGGGTCAGGTTTGGAAGACTAAACTTCACGGCTGACATCCGCGGAGACTTGATCTCCGATGGATTCGAGCCACAGCCGAGCGTGCCGCACTGTCACGATGGGCATGATCTAGCTCTGCCGCCGGACAGTACCTTGGAGGCCGCACACGAATCCGCTCCGACCCATAGTTCGGAGCTGACCGCACAGATCGAGGACCGGTGGCTGGACACCGCCTCGGGGGCTGCAACTTCTACGGTGATGGAGCCGAATACTGACCTTGTCCCTTGCAAAGCCTGTGACTCCGAGGTGCCGGACTCCTTGCCGGACTCCGGACCGTTGGCGCCCCTGCCAATCGAATCCAATTGGGCGCCGATCATGGAGTTCACCGCTGCGGACATCTTTCAGCACTCACCCTTTGGCGACATCCTGAATTCGCTAAAGTATCTCTCATTATCAGGAGAGTCGTGGCCGGACTGCGGTCAGGATGGTTGGGACGCGGACAATGAAGAAATTCAAAGCCCACCCACCACCCACTTTGTAGCCACTGTCGACGATCTAACCGACATGCTAGACTACGACTCCGAAGACATCGGCGGTATGGACGACGATGCCGGAGACGATCAAGAACCAGCGCCTACCGAGCACTGGAAGCCCACCTCAACTCATGATGTATATATGGTGGACACCCAAAAGGGAGCGATAACGAGGAGCAACAGGACGCGGCGAAGGATAATTCCCCCGAAAAAGAACCAAAACGGCGACGCAAGCGCCGCCCCAAGTCTCGCCTCAATAACAACAGCACCCATAATGACCCAGCCATAGAGCAGGGCAAACCAGTGGGTGACGAACATGCAACCAAGCAACCATCCGAGCAAGATGAATCGGATAATCAATCTATCCCCGGCGAAAACAACAGTCCAGATGATCTCACGTCGGACACACCACCGGAGCACAAGAACCTTCGAAAAAGGCTTGTCGCCACTGCAAGAAGTTTGAAGAAGGAGAAACGGAAGCTCAAAACAGCGGAAGACATACCAGAATGAGATGGAGCAAAGTACTCAAGACCGTAGACAAATATGGCAATAGCCACCAAACAAAGAGCTACCCGAAGCGCAAGCTGCTGCCAGAATTTGATGAGGAGGCCGTAGAGCCCCCACAATCAAAAAGCAAAGAGGCCACCTGGCCGGATAGGCGACCAGACGACAGGCCAAGAGCGGCAAGCGACGCCGCACATAAGCCGGCACATGACACGCATAAAGATCCTCGCAAAATGGATGGCCCGGTTAGGTCCATTTATGGGCCAAAGAAGAGGGCCCCAGGAAGGAACACAACATGCAGAGTGTTCGTAGATAATGGCACACCTAAATACAGGGGCGCCGCACACCCACTATGTTTCACCGATGAGGTGCTGGATCATGAATTCCCAGCGGGGTTCAAGCCCGTAAACATAGAGGCATACGACGGAACAACAGACCCCGGAGTCTGGATTGAGGATTACATCCTGCACATACACATGGCAAGAGGAGATGATCTCCACGCCATAAAAATATCTACCCCTCAAGCTCAAAGGGCCAGCTCGGCATTGGCTCAAAAGCCTCCTAGAAAATACCATTGGAAGTTGGGAAGAGCTCGAGGACGCATTTAGAGCAAATTTTCAGGGGACTTATGTCCGCCCCCCGGATGCAGACGATTTAAGTCACATAACTCAACAGCCAAGAGAGTCAGCGTGCAAATTCTGGAACAGGTTCCTTACCAAAAAGAACCAAATAGTCGACTGTCCGGATGCCGAAGCCTTAGCAGCTTTTAAACATAATGTCTGAGACGAATGGCTCGCCAGACACCTCGGCCAAGAGAAGCCGAGAACAATGGCTGCACTAACAAGCCTCATGACCCGCTTTTGCGCGGGGGAAGACAGCTGGCTAGCAAGATGCAGCACCAGCGACCCGAGTACATCCGAGAGAAGAGATGAAAACGGAAAATCACGGCGCAGAAAGGACCAGTGCCGAAATAAAGAAAAAAGCCCAAAGAACACGGCGGTCAACGCCGGATTCAAAATCTCGCGGCCGAACAATAAAACACTGCCTCTTAAGGACAACAGTGACGAGCTATCCAACCTCAACAAAATTTTGGATCGGATATGTCAAATCCACAGTACTTCCGGGAAGCCTGCAAACCACACCCACCAAGATTGTTGGGTTTTCAAACAGTCCGCCCGACTCAACGCCGAACGCAAGGGGCTCGACGCACCAAGCGAGGATGACGACGAACCCTAGAGGCAGAGCACCGGAAAACAAAAGACCTTCCCACAAGAAGTCAAAACAGTAAACTCACTTCATGTGATAATACGGAAAAATAGTGCGGCACCCGCCAAAGTAGGTGCCGCACGGTCCACCCCAGCGGAACCTCGAGATTGGATGTCAAAACCAATTACTTTCGACCACTGGGACTATTCCAGAATATTCGAAACGCAGGATGGAATGCTCTGATATTGGATCCTATAATCGACGGACTACAATTTACACAAGTCCTAATGGATGGCGGCAGCGATTTAAACCTGCTATATCCGGACACAATCCGCAAGTTGGGGATAGACCTTACTAAAATTCGACATAGCCACACTTCCTTTAAAGGAGTGACGCCAGGCCCTTACGCCAAGTGCACGGGCTCCTTACTACTGGAAGTTGTGTTCGGGTCACCCGACAACTTCCGACGTGAAAAGCTAATCTTTCATGTCGCCCCATTCAAAAGTAGCCATCAAGCACTATTGGGACGTGAAGCTTTTGTTCGCTTTAACGCAATACCACACTACGCGTCTCTTACACTTAAAATGCCCGGTCCACGCGGCATCATCTCATTAAAAGGTCGTTCAAGACCCCGGACACGGCTAGACGAGTCTGGCATAAATAAACTAGGGGCTCCCTAGCCGCACACCCCTTTTCAAGGGGCTGTGCGTATGAGCAATAAGGAGCCAATAAAAGCTCAACTTTATTCATTTATTCATGCTTTGTTTTAAATACATTTTTGACACGATTAATTTTCAAACTAAGTTCCTCTCTTTTACAGATGAACAACATGTTACACCTGTCCAGGATACAGCACAACAGAGACACAGGCGCAGACGTGCAGTAGGGACCCGTTGCAAGGATATTTTTCAGATTAAGACCCTGCGTAAACCTTTTTTACTGTCTCTTGTTGCTATACATCCCCTGGTTTCTCATCATAACCAGAGAGGAGGCTGACGTTTTGGCATCGGCCGCGTCAGAGGACCTTGCACGTACCTGGACACTAGGGGCTTAGGGCATTGATCTGCCCATCATCACAAAGACCGAACCCTCAGGGAGTGTTCGGCGTCTCGAGTTAGGCCTTATATGCATCAGCTCCGAATCATGTCTTTGGTCAAATGTTGGGTTTGCCCGACTCCTGTGTTTTGCTGCCTTACGTTCCGTATCATCGGCTAACGCGGCACCAGGAGAACTACTGTGATTGTGCCCCGGTTCGGCCGGGTGAGCACCTCAGTAGAGAAAGTCGAAAACTGACTGTCATGATGTAGCGAGAGACTGGTCAACCACTCGATCGACCTCTCGAATGTTTATAATTCCTCCGCTTTGACGAAGGACCGCTTCCCGGTCAGGCACACACGCGCCCCAAATTCGGAGAGCGCGGTGCCCCTAGGGGCTATATCGTAGCCCCACCTTCGAACTCCTATGGCTAAGTGAAAGTGGTAAAGCATTATAGTCCGGTTGCCTCGTTTGCTACGCTGCCACCTCCTTCACAGGACTAAGACATTGGATTAAGTGTGAAAATGCGCTATTTCGCAAACACCCCCGCACTATGTGCGTGGGGGCTGAAGCCGAAGACTGCCATCTTTTAGGTTACACACAAGTATACATTAACGGCCGCACAGGATATATTTCCATACTTGAACGCACAAGTACAAAAAGCGCTTATATTATAAAACATTGTTTTGTAAACCATAAAGTTCATTTGAACATGACATTTTTTGAGCATTGTGACTCTATTACACGAGCACCACGCAGAACTTCCCCAAAATAGTGCTCGGCGGGTAACCGGCTCTCGTCCGAACCCTGGGTCGCAACAGCGGTGGCATCCATCTCCGTCTAGTATGTCTTCACACGGGCGAGGGCCATCCGGGCACCCTCTATGCAGGCCGACCGCTTCATCGCCTTCATATGCGGCACCACCCCAAGGAATTGCTGCAATAAGCCAAAATAACTCTTCGGCTTGGGCCTATCCGGCCAGACATGAGCCACGATATCCGTCATGGCAAGTTCAGACAGTCTATTCAGCTCAGCCCACTCGGCCAACCGATCGGTCAGCGGAAGTGAACGCTCCGGACTATGGAATTGAGACCAAAAAAGCTCTTCCGTCTTGTGATCCTTTTGACTTCGGAAGTGCACAACAGCATCTGCCGCACTCGCCGCTAAGTCCATATAAGGATCCTCCGGACCCCACAACTGGCCAAGCTGAGCGTACTTCGGATCTGTAAACCTCCTGCGCAGCAGAAAGGGCTTGCCAGCCACAATATCTCTGGCCTGGCGCAACTCCTCCTTTATAGCCCTCATTGCAGAACGGGCATCCTTGGCTTCGGCGGTGGCCTTCCTCACGCCTTCTTGCTCTGCTAGGTGTTCTTTTTCAAGAACCTCATTGCGGTCGGTAACATCTTTCAACTTCACGGCCATTTCGGCCATCTCCTCCCTGCTTCGGCAGTGAGCAGCCCTTTCGGCTTCTAGCTCTTCGGCCGCCCTCGAGGCAGCCGCATCACTCCTTCTGGCCTGCTCCTTGGCTCGAGCAAGTTCTTCCCGAAGACTCTCCACAGCAGCGGCACCATCTGCATTAAAGCACACATTTTGTAAGGAGTGGGCTTCGGCTCCCCTACTAGGTGACCACGGAGAAAAACCTACCTTGTGACTCGTCAAGTCGCTTATTGACCAGCGTGATGTCCGCATCCGTAACGTCAAGTTGCCGCTTTAGTTCGGCAACCCCATCAGTCCGGCTGGCCACGGGACTATCCACCACCTGTATAGGAAAGGCGAAAATAAATACCTGCGATTTTGATCCTCGGCACGCTGTCGCTCTCGACAACTTACCGAGTCCCAGGGGCTACTATCTACACAGGGCACACTTCATGTGTAAAACTGTCAACAGGTATGTCATTTTTACGTACCTCAAACCCCGCTAGCAAGATTCTGACGGCATTATGCAACCCGCCTTCGGCGGACGAAATTCTTCCAATCACCATACTCATCAACGTACGGTGATCTTCTGAGATAGACGCCCTCTCAAGCAGACCCTTCAACTCCCCTGGCCGCACACCAGCCGGTGCCGAACTCTCCGGCCCCGCCGGACTCGGGGACACCCTCCGCGATGACACCTCAGGTTCGTCCGCCCCGCCTGATGGTGCGGCGGATGGAGGCGTCTCGCTCTCCACCATCTCCGGACGAAGGTCCCCCGAAGACGAGCTCATCTGAGAAGGACGGAGATCCGAACTACAAGGTAAAAACTTCGGTTATCCTCAGAAGGAAACATAGGGATGTCTCTTATTATAGAACCCCCTTTTTTTCTACTTACGGCTTGCTGGAGGGCTGATTCCTTAGGGGATATAGTGCGGCCGGGGCCTCCCCGGACGCAGGACCCTCTGGTGAGGATCTCTTCCCCCGCTTCGAGGCCTTGGCCTCTGGGTTTTCGGAAGTGGTCCTCTTCTCCCCTTGGAAGGTGGGATTCTCGATTCCACCTTTCTCCAAAGCCTCCTTGGTAGAGGCGGTGGTGTCCCTGTTCTCCCCTTTGCCTTCCTCTGAAGGCGCAACCTTCACCATCCTGACCAGCACGGGATCCGGCACGGTCTCCGGGAGGGGGGCCGAACACCGTATCAGTTTCACTTGCGCTATCCACTCCTATTCAAGAGACGATGGGTTAAAAGGCAAATTGAAGAAGGCGTAAACTAATGGTGTGTTCAGACGCAGGGCCTCTTACCTGAGTATCCGGGCGATTGTAGCTTAGGCCGGAATCCTCGGTCAATTCCGAACACATCTCTTGTGATCCGAAGAACAGTTTATACATCTCCACGGGTGTCGTACCCATGAAGTGTTGGAGAGCTTGCGGCCCCTCGGGATTGAACTCCCACAGATGGAGGGGGCAACACTTGCAGGGCAGGAGGCGCCGAATCAGCATAACCTGCATCACTACGACCAGATTGATCTCCCTCTCCTGGAGGTCTCGAATCCGGCCCTGCAATAGGGGTACGTCCTTTGATGGCCCCCAGTTGAGCCCTTGGCTGACCCATGACATCAGCCGCTGTGGAGGGCCCGAGCGGAAGATGGGCGGCAGCTTCTACCAGCTGCCCCTGGGAGCGGTTATGTAGAACCACTCCTGCTGCCACAAGCCGAGCTCCTCCTGGAAAAAGCCCTCGGGCTATGGAGTGTCGGCCCTTCTGCTTACAACCGCCCCACCGCACTCTGCTTGACGCCCCTTGATCATCTTCAGCACCACGTCGAAGGTCTTAAGCCACAAGCCGAAGTGAGGGGTAATGCGGAGGAAGGCTTCGCAGACGACAATGAATGAAGAGATATGGAGGATGGACTCCGGAGCCAAGTCGTGGAATTCCAACCCGTAGTAAAACATGAGCCCTCTCACAAAAGGATCCATCGGGAAGCCTAAACCCCGACGGAGGTGGGACACAAACACGACGTTTTCGCCGGGCTCGGGGAATGACCTGCCCTTTGGTGGGCAACCTATGCAAAATCTCGTAAGTCAGGTACTTGGCTTCTCGCAGCTTTAGCACGTCCTCTTCCGTTACGGAGGAGGGCATCCACCGGCCTTGTAGGTCGGAGCCGGACATTGTTGAAGGTCCGAAGCGCTCGAATCTGGGGCTCTGGGTGTTGGAACTTGGGGCGAGGAGCAGATTCGATTGAGGATTGAAGAAAAGAAACGGGCCTTGGTCCCTTCATAAAGAGGGAGAATACCAAGAGCCGTCCCCGTGACCGTTCGGGACTCGTCTCCGATAGAGGGGGCGTGGCAACGGGCACGGTTGGGTTACCCACGTCCGTATTGATGGGAATCCCGGAATAAGGGGAACACGATCTCTGCTTCGACAAGACGTGCCAAGGAAACCGCTTCGCTAAACGCGCTTAGGTGGTATAATAAAAAACGATTCAAGTAAAGGCTTGGTGGTGGTATGACGTCATGCCACAAAATACGTCAGCAGATTGAACTTGTGTACATATTATTCTCTCTATGGTGGAATGTGGAATTTATTTTGCAGAGTCGGACACTATCCTGGTGTTCACAATCTTCTATGAATTATTCGGAGGAGGAACCCGCCTTGCAATGCCGAACAATGTGCGCGCCGGACTCATCGTCATTGAAGCCTGGTTCAGGGGCTACTGAGGGAGTCCTGGACTAGGGGGTGTCCGGATGGCCGGACTATCATCATAAGCCGGACTATCATCATCGGCCGGACTCCAAGACTATGAAGATACAAGATTGAAGACTTTGTCCCGTGTCCGGATGGGACTTTCCTTGGCGTGGAAGGCAAGCTTGGCGATACGGATATGTAGATCTCCTACCATTGTAACCGACTCTGTGTAACCCTAGCCCTCTCCGGTGTTTATATAAACCGGAGGGTTTTAGTCCGTAGGATGAACAACCATTATAACAATCATACCATAGGCTAGCTTCTAGGGTTTAGCCTCCTTGATCTCGTGGTAGATCCACTCTTGTACTACCCATATCATCAATATCAATCAAGCAGGAGTAGGGTTTTACCTCCATCGAGAGGGCCCGAACCTGGGTAAAAACATCATGTCCCTTGTCTCCTGTTACCATCCGCCTAGACGCATAGTTCGGGACCCCCTACCCGAGATCCGCCGGTTTTGACACTGACAGTAACCCCAACTCAAATCCCAATTAATAGTATCATCATTAACCCAACATCATAATTAAAGTAACCCGATGAGATCACGTCAATAGATTCAAGTACTAGATACTCAGAATGTCCATAACCGGGGACACGGCTAACCATGATTAGTTTATACACTCTGAAGAGGTTTGCGCACTTTTCCCCAGAAGACTCGACCGCATCCATGATCGGATGATCGAGACATAGCCTTTCTGAAGCATTTACTCTCTACTCCGGGTAGACAGTACCACCTATATCCCTCTACATCTGCTAGTCTACCTCTTCAAGAGCTCACGCAACATACTCAACTATGCCAGAGCCCATAATGGCTTGTGGCTGCACACAGAAATTTCTAGCATGAATAATCTTATGACCCCTTTGAGCCTGGGTGGCATTACATAGGATAATCACATGGTAACCCCAGGATTTCCAAAAACAGGCAACACTGGGTTCTCCAGGTGCCTCAACCAATCCACCCAGATGTGTATTTAAGTTGCCACCTTAATGTTATCCAATTAAAATAACTCTCAAACTTCCATGTGTGAATCACGATCCAATCCCCGTCTATGAGCATGGCTAACCAATAATAAGCATAGCGTATATTCCGGGGTGATCAAAAGGTATTAGGTTCCTACCTGATGCACTACGACCAAACCACATGTTCCCAATCCTACCAATGCAAGTATCTGTGGGGCAGAACTAATGCATAGTAAAAACTGGGTATAAAAGAGTATGATCAAAGTGTAACTTGCCTAGTTGACAATCTGCAAACTCTAGAGATTCGTAGTAACAAGCTTTGCACTCCGGGTAATCTATCGTAGACAAATAATAGCATACATAAGCAATCACACAATCGAAACACGAGAAAAGATCCAAATCGAACACGAAACAAGCAATCGGCTTAAACTAACAAGAGTCAAAACCTAACACCATTATTAACATCTGAATTAGATCTTAACAGTAAGTACATGTGATTAGCTACGATTCACAAAAAGATTCAACTCAAACAAAGCAACGAAACTCAAAATACGAACGAAACAAGATCGTTTACTAATCTGGACTAAAGTCAACTTTTACAGTACCAAAATCAAGTTAAAGTTGGTTAACTAGAAAGAGGGCTTCGAGACGAAGATTTTGGCGCTGGTTTCATCTAATTTGGATAAACGAGTAAAAATTTATACTAGTTTAAAGATCAGGGGCTGAATCGCGATAAAAATAATCGCAAATAAGTCCCTGGCCGAAAATAAAATAAAAGGAAAAGACTAACGAACGAATGTTCGCTGTCTGAACCTAACCAGCGAATAACGTTCGTTAAAATGAACGAACGGACGAACATCCGCTAAATAAAATAAACTGACAAAAACCGATCTAAAACGAAAACCGCAAAAACCTAAAAAATCGGGGTTAACCGAAGAAAAACCGACCGGTCAAAACGGGGCCAACGGATGCGGCTCCAGCGAGATCCGACGCTGCGGTGGCGGCGGTGCGGGTGGTGCGGCAGCGGCGCGGCAGCGGGCACCAGCGGCGGCGGCGAGGGC